>NC_067146.1:15144730-15417230 GCF_903995435.1 Acomys russatus | reverse complement strand
ATAATTACATGACTTGAATACCCAGGCTATGTATTGCAGATGCATCATAGCATTTAATTTCTGCAAACATTAAGGGAGAACCCATTGTTCTACCTAAGGTATCCGGAACCTCAGATGAGACCTCATCTATAGATGTCTGACACTTCCTCAGAGCCTGCTCAGCTTTCCTCACCAGCATAAATGTTATCTCAGACTACTGCACCCTGCAAAACTTTCAAATATCATAGATGGAGAAAATAAGACATTGCATGATGAAACCAAATGTAAGCAATGTCTACCTATAAATGCAGTCCAACAGAAGGTGCTAAAATATAATCTCAAAACTAAGGGCATTAACTATATCTGAGAAGCTCTGGGGAAAAAATAATCACAGAGTAGCAAAGCCAAAGGAATGGCACCCAAGTTTGTAAAAGAAACACTGCTACAGTTTAAATCATATTGACCCTCACACCCTGATAGTAGGAGACTTCAACACTACAATCTTGCCAATAGACAAGTCATTTAGACAAAAACTAAACAGAGATACACTGTAGTTAACTGAAATATAAACCAAACAGACATAACAGATATTTCCAGAACATTCTGCCCAAACACAAAAGAATCTGCCTTCTCAGCACCTCATGGGACAGTCTCCAAAACTGATCACGTTTTTGACAGAAAGCAAGTATCAACAGATACAAAAAAAGGTCTTTGACAAAAATCCAACACAATTTCAAGATAAAAGTTCTGGAGATGTTAAGGATACAAAATACTTCAACATGCTAAAGACAGTTTTCAGAAAGTATATAGCCAACATCAACTTAAAAGAAGCAAAACTCACAGAAATTCCACTAAAATCAGAAACAATACAAGACTGTCCACTCTCTCATACTTATTCAAAAGAGAACTTAGATATAGACTTATTTCAAAAGATATATATATCCATGCAAAGACTTTTCATTACTGTACTTTCTGCAAAACAAGTATAAACAAAAATTTGATATCAATTATAAAATATTGCTCTGTTTATGTTAAATATTCTAGTACATCTCAACTAATAAGTATTTTGGGAGGATCCAAGATGGCGGCGAGCAGTGTGGACCGCGTTTGGAGGCTCCAGTGAACAATTCAGGGAATTGCACAGATTTCTGAGCCAGGAACACCGAGGTCCGAACATCACGACAGCGGGAGTGCTCCACGGTTCGGAGGGACCAGGGTGCGGAGGACCTGCGTGCCCCTGCACACGGGAGGAGCGTGGTTTTTCTCTGATCGGAGCGGCAGCGGCAGAGGCAGCAGCACCAGCGGCACCAGCAGCGGCGGCTGAGGTTTGCAGCTCATAGCCTTCCGGTAGAGGCAATTGGTGTGGTGGCTGGTGGGAATTGCTGCGGGAGAGGGGACTCGGGGCAGGATTTGGGTCGCGTGGAGCCTTTGGACCCAGATTGGACTCGGCGGACAGTTCGGCCCCAGAGTCCCGGGTATTGGCCCGGCCCAGCAAACAATTCTGCCTGAGGCACTAACTCAGCGTGGCCATAGCTCCCCTGCTGTGGCGCAGGCGTAGTTGAGCACGCTGCTCCACACTAGGCACTACCTCAGCTCAGCGACAGCTCCCCTGCGGTGACACAGTCTGGGCGGAGCACTTGGTTTCACCACAGGCGCTAACTCAGAGCAGCCGCAGTTCTCCTGCTGTGGCGCAGGCTTGGTGACGTGCTCAGTTCCATCCTAGGCACCACCTCAGCTCAGCGGCAGCTCCCCTGCGGTGACACAGTCCGGGCGGAGCACTTGTTCCACCACTGGCGCTAACTCAGAGCAGCCGCAGTTCTCCTGCTGTGGCGCAGGCTTGGTGACGTGCTCGGTTCCATCCTAGGCACCACCTCAGCTCAGCGGCAGCTCCCCTGCGGGACACAGTCC
Organism: Acomys russatus; assembly: GCF_903995435.1. Taxonomy (NCBI): domain Eukaryota; kingdom Metazoa; phylum Chordata; class Mammalia; order Rodentia; family Muridae; genus Acomys; species Acomys russatus. The sequence goes on along the minus strand of NC_067146.1, from coordinate 15,415,343 downwards.
GGGCGGAGCACTTGTTCCACCACTGGCGCTAACTCAGAGCAGCCGCAGTTCTCCTGCTGTGCGCAGGCTTGGTGACGTGCTCGTTCCATCCTAGGCACCACCCTCAGCTCAGCGGCAGCTCCCCTGCGGGGACACAGTCCGGGCGGAGCACTTGTTCCAACACTGGCGCTAACTCAGAGCAGCCGCAGTTCTCCTGCTGTGGCGCAGGCTTGGTGACGTGCGCGGTTCCATCCTAGGCACCACCTCAGCTCAGCGCAGCTCCCCTGCGGGGACACATTCCTGGGCGGAGCACTTGTCCCACCACTGGCGCTAACTCAGAGCAGCCGCAGTTCTCCTGCTTGGCGCAGGCTTGGTGACGTGCGCGGTTCCATCCTAGGCACCACCTCAGCTCAGCGGCAGCTCCCCTGCGGTGACACAGTCCGGGTGGAGCATTTGTTCCACTACTGGCGCTAACTCAGAGCAGCCGCAGGTCTCCTGCTGTGGCACAGGCTGGACAGAGCTCTCGGTTCCACCAGCTTTAAGACTCTGGTTGGACACAGTGTACAGTTTATGAATCCAGAATTCCTGGCTGAGATTGGTGGTCAGTTCGGGCCCTGAGTCATTAACTGACCACAGCACGCACTTTGGGCCAAAAGGCCCTAGTGGAGCTTGGTGCGTAGTCCCAGCCAAAAATTCTGGCTGGGCCCTGTGTGCATTTTGGCCCAAAATCCCTAGCTGAGCTTGGCAGACGTTTCTGGCCCTGAGAATCTAGCTGAGTTCTGCCCGTGGTCGGTCCCAGTTGCTCCTGCTGGGGACTTGGGCAGGGAACACAGAAGGCTGTGGATACCTTGGCCTGACCCAACGCTCATTCAGAGACCCAGAAACAATTGCAGGATCCACAGCAGAGAGGGACTGAGGATCACTGGCTGTGAGAGACCAGAACAACAGGCTAACCTCCTAACATCCACACCAGTGAAGCTTGAGCTCGCAGCCTAGGGAAATCGTAAGAAAACAGTGAATCTATCATCAGACACCCTCCATTCAACTCTGGAAGCTACCCAACAAAACAAAGACGGCAAGATGTCTAAAGGACAACGAAAAAGCATACGCAAAAAACCCCAAAACAACATGGCGTCTCCATTTCCAGCTATCCCAAAGAAAACCACCCAGAGAACTCAAATACAACGGAAATACAAGAAAATGACCTCAAATCCTTAGTAATGAGGATGATAATGGAGGAAACAAATAAAATTCGTAATCAAATGCAGGAAGACGCAGACAAACAGGTGAGAGACATAAAAGAAGCACATAGAGTGGAACTGAAAAATTGCAGGAAAATGCAAACAACCAGATGAAAGAAATAGCTAAAACGGTTCAAGCTCTGAAGACCTATAAGAGGCAATGGAAGAAACTCAGGATATACAAAAAATCAGATGAAAGAAATCAAAAATCAGTTCAAGATCTGAAATGAAAATGGATTCAATGATAAACACACAGACAGAAGAAAAACGAGAACGTGAGACCTCAGAGAAGAAGGCGAGCAACACAGAGGTGAGCTTTTCTAACAGAATCCAAGAGATGGAAGAACGAATCTCAGGCTAGAAGATACAATCACAGATATTGAATCAACCATTAAAGAAAATGCCAAATCTGGAAAACTCCTGACACAAAACATCCAAGAAATTAAGGACAAACATGAAAAGAAGAAATTTGGGATAATAGGCATTGAAGAAAGAGAAGACATCAGACTCCAGGGCCCAGAAACTATTCTCAACAAAATCATAGAAGAAAATTTCCCCAATCTAAAGAAAGAGATGCCTATAAACATACAAGAGGCCTACAGAACACCAATAGAATTGACCAGAAAAGAAAACTAACTGCCCGCCACATAAATATCAAAACACAAAACATGCAGAACAAAGAAAAAATATTAAAAGCTGCAAGGGAAAGGGCCAAATAACATTTAATGGTAACCTATCAGAATTACACCGGACTTCTCAGCAGAGACCATAAAAGCCAGAAGGTCCCTGGACAGAGATCCTGCAAACCCTAAGAGAACACAGATGCCAGGCCAGACTACTTTACCCAGCAAATTATCAATAACCATCGATGGAGAAAACAAAATATTCCATGACAAAACAAATTCAAACAGTACCTATCCACAAACCCAGCTTTACAGAAGGTACTAGAAGGAAAAACTCCATCCCAAAGGGTCAAGCTACAACCAAAACTACCCAGGAAATAGATACTATCCCATGGCAAAAACACAACTACACAAACGCTCGACTGGAAACAACATCAAAATTAAGACTCTTAACAGTCACTGGTCATTAATATCTCTCAACATCAATGGCCTCAATTCTCAATAAAAAGACACAGGACTAACCGAATGGGTACATAAACAAGACCCAACATTCTTCTGCATCCAAGAAACACATCTCACCCATAATGAAAGGCATTACCTCAGGGTAAAAGGTTGGAAAAAAATATTCCAAGCAAATGGTCACAAGAAGCAAGCAGGTGTAGCCATTTTAGTATCGAACAAAATAGACTTTCAACCAAAATTAATCAAAAGGGATGAGGAAGGACACTTCATACTTATCAAAGGTAAAGTCAACCAAGATGACATCACAATTCTGAACATCTATGCTCCCAATACAAGGGCACCCACATATGTAAAAGATCTCCTAAAAAAGCTTAAACCACACATCGATCCCACACAATAATAGTGGGAGACTTCACACCCCACTCTCACTGAAGGATAAGTCATTGAAACAGAAACTAAGCCGAGAAATAACATCATTAACCAATGCCATGGTCAAATGGATCTAACAGATATCTATAGAACCTTTCACCCAAACAAGAAAGAATACACCTTCTTCTCTGCACCCCAATGGAACCTTCTCCAAAATTGATCACATCGTAGGTCACAAAGCAAGCCTCAACAGATACAAGAGGATTGAAATAATACCTTGTATCCTATCAGATCACCATGCTCTTAGGCTGCAATTCAACAACAACAGAAATAACAAAAAGCCTACACGTTGTGGAAACTAAACAACTCTCTGCTAAATGACACCTGGGTCAGGGAAGAAATAAAGAAAGAAATCAAGGAGTTTCTGAAATTCAATGAAAATGAAGAAACAACATACCCAAATTTGTGGGATACATTGAAAGCAGTGCTAAGAGGAAAATTCATAGCACTAAGTGCCTTTAAAAAGAAATTGGAAACATCGCACATAAGCATCTTAACAACACAACTGGAAGCCCTAGAAAAAAAAGAAGCAGAAACACCCAAGAGGAGTAGACGCCTGGAAATTATCAAACTCAGGGCTGAAATTAACAAATTAGAAACTAAGAAAACAGTCCAAAGAATCAACAAAACCAAAAGCTGGTTCTTTGAGAAAATCAACAAGATAGACAGACCATTAGCCAAACTAACTAAAAGGCAGAGAGACAGTATTGAAATCAACAAAATCAGAAATGAAAAGGGAGACATAACAACAGACACTGAAGAAATTCAAAGAATCATAAGATCCTACTTTGAAGGCATATACGCCACAAAATTTGAAAATCTAAGGGAAATGGACGATTTTCTTGATCAAGTTCACTTGCCAAAGTTGAGTGAAGAACAGATAAACAAGTTAAATAGTCCCATTTCCCCGACAGAAATAGAAGCAATCATCGATGGTCTCCCAACCAAAAAAAGCCCAGGGCCAGATGGTTTCAGTGCAGAATTCTACCAGACCTTTAAGGGCGAGCTAATACCGATACTCTTCAAGCTACTCCAAAAGATAGAAATGGATGGAAAATTACCAAATTCATTCTATGAGGCCATAGTCTCATTGATACCTAAACCTCACAAAGACTCAACAAAGAAAGAGAATTTCAGACCAATTTCTCTTATGAACATAGATGCAAAAATACTAAATAAAATACTTGCAAAACGAATACAGGAGCACATCAAAGATATCATTCATCATGACCAAGTAGGCTTCATTCCAGGCATGCAGGGATGGTTTAATATACGGAAATCCATCAATGTAATCCATCATATAAACAAACTGAAAATAAAAAACCACATGATTATCTCCTTGGATGCAGAGAAAGCATTTGATAAAATTCAACACCCATTCATGTTTAAAGTTTTAGAGAGATCGGGGATACAAGGCACTTTCCTCAACATAATAAAGGCTATATACAGCAAGCCAATAGCCAAAATCAAAGTAAATGGTGAGATACTCAAGGAAATTCCTCTCAAATCGGGAACAAGGCAAGGCTGCCCACTCTCTCCATATCTCTTCAATATAGTACTCGAAGTTCTAGCCAGAGCAATAAGACAACAAAAGGAGATCAAGGGGATCCAAATGGGAAAGGAGGAAGTCAAATTATCCCTCTTTGCAGATGATATGATAGTGTACATAAGTGACCCTCAAAACTCCACCAGAGAACTCCTAAAGCTGATAAACACCTTCAGCAAATTGGCTGGATACAAAATTAACTCAAAAAGTCTGTAGCCTTCCTATACACAAATGACAAGCTTGCAGAGGAAGAAATTAGGAAAACCACACCCTTCACATTAGCCACAAGCAATATAAAATATCTAGGAGTTACCCTAACTAAGCAAGTGAAGGACTTGTATGAAAAAAATTTCAAAACTCTGAAGAAAGAGATTGAAGATGACCTGAGAAGATGGCGTGATCTTCCTTGCTCATGGATCGGGAGAATTAACATAGTAAAAATGGCCATCCTACCAAAAGCAATCTATAGATTCAATGCAATCCCTATCAAAATAACTACACAATTTTTTAAAGACATTGAAAGTTCAATTCTGAACTTCATATGGAAAAACAAAAACCCAGAATAGCTAAAGCAATCTTGTACAATAAAAGATGCTCCGGAGGAATCTCCATACCTGATCTCAAACTGTACTATAAAGCAATAGTACTTAAAACAGCATGGTACTGGCACAGCAACAGGCTGGTTGATCAGTGGAATCGAATCGAAGACCCAGATATGAATCCACACACATATGGTCACTTGATTTTTGACAAAGAAGCCAAATCCATTCAATGGAAAAAGGATAGCATCTTCAACAAATGGTGCTGGTCTAACTGGAGGTCTATGTGTAAAAAAAGGAAACTGGACCCATATTTGTCACCTTGCACAAAACTCAAATCCAAGTGGATTAAAGACCTCAACATAAAACCAGAGACACTAACTCACTTAGAAGAAAAAGTGGGAAAGAGCCTGGAACATATTGGCACAGGAGACAACTTCCTGAACAGAACACCAACGGCCCAGGCCTTAATGTCAACCATTAATAAATGGGACCTCATGAGGCTGAGAAGCTTCTGTAAGGCAGGAGACACTGTCAAGAGAACAAGCGACAGCCTACAGACTGGGAAAAAATCTTCACCAACCCTACATCTGACCAAAGGTCTAATATCCAAAATATATAAAGAACTCAAGAAATTAAACACCACCAAACCGAATAACCCAATTGAGAAATGGGGCTTGGAACTAAACAGAGAATTCTCAACAGAGGAGTATCAAATGGCTGAGAAACACTTAAAGAAAATGCTCAACCTCCTTAGTCATCAGGGAAATGCAAATCAAAACAACTCTGAGATTCCATCTTACACCCATCAGAATGGCTAAGATCAAAAATTCAAGCGACACCACATGCTGGCGAGGATGTGGGGAGAGAGGAACACTCCTTCATTGCTGGTGGGAATGCAAACTAGTACAGCCACTTTGGAAATCTATCTGGTGCTATCTCAGAAAAATGGGAATAGGGCTTCCTCAAGACCCAGCTATTCCACTCCTTGGAATATACCCAGAAGATGCTCCGGCACACAACAAGAAAATTTGCTCAACCATGTTCATAGCAGCCTTATTCATAATAGCCAGAACATGGAAACAGCCTAAGTGTCCCTCAGTAGAAGAGTGGATAAAGAAACTGTGGTACATATACACTATGGAATACTACTCAGCTATTAAAAACAAGGAATTCCCGAAATTTGTGGATAAATGGATTGAGCTAGAAATGATCATAATGAGTGAGTTAACCCAGAAGCAGAAAGAATCAAATGGTATATACTCACTTATATCTGCATACTAGCCCAAGGGGCATGTCCCACGAAAGCCTTCACTTACCAGGAAACTGGGACAGAGGGGAAGGCATCCTATTGGGACTCTAAATGAGAGACGCATGGGAGAACAGCAAAATAAAAGGATCCAGAGGGTCCTAGAAATCTACAAGTAGAACAATATGATAGGCAGATTTGGGCCCAGGGGTCCCGCTCAAACTAAGGCACCAGCCAAGGACAATACAGGAGGTAAACTTTAAAACCCCTTCCTAGATCTAGCCAATGGTCAGAATATTCTCCACAGTTGAGTGGAGAGTGTGATACGACTTTCTCACATACTCTGGTGCCTCACATTTGACCATGTCCCCTGGAGGGGGAGACCTGGTGGCACTCAGAAGAAGGACAGCAAGTAGCCAAGAAGAGACTTGATACCCTATGAGAATATATAGGGGGACGTAATCCCCCTCAGGAACAGTCATAGGGGAGGGGAATAATGGGAAAATGGGGGGGGGAGGAATGGGAGGATACAAGGGATGGGATAAACATTGAGATGTAACAAGAATAAATTAATAAAAAAAAAAAAAAAAAAAAAAAAAACTCAAAAAAAAAAAAAAAGAGAACTTAAAATACTAGCTAGAAGAAATAATACAACTGAAGGAAATCAAGAGGATAAAAATGGGAAAGGAAGAAATGAAAGTATCTTCATTTGTAGATGATATCATAGTATTCACAAATGACCCAAAAGTTTCACAAGGAAATTCTGACAGCTGGTAAACACTTTCAGCAAAGTAGAGGGTTACAAAATTACCTCACAAAATCAGTAGTTCTCATATATACAAGTGACAAGCAAAATGAGAACTAAATCAGGGAAATAACACCTTTCACAATAGCCTCAAATGATATAAAATATCTTGTGATATCTGCAGACAAGCAAGTGAAAGACTTGTATGATAAAAACTTCAAGTAACTGAAGAAAGAAATTGAAGAAAAAGTTTTAGTAACTATACATCTGATGGAGATCTACTATCCAAAATATATAAAGAACTCAAAAAATTACATATCAAGGAAACAAATAATCCAATTAAAAATGAGATGGAGACCTAACCATATAAAACCCAAAAGAGGAAAGTGAAACTGATGAGGAACATGCAGGGAAATGTCTAACATTCTTTGCCATCATAGAAACAAAAATCAAAACTACATTTATGTTTCATGATACACATGTCAGAATGGCTAAGATCAACAAAACAAGTGACAGTTCATGCTGATGAGGATGTAGAGTAAGAGGAACGCTCATCTATTGCTGGTGGGAGAACAGATTTATGTAGCCACTGTGGAAATTAGTGTGGCATTTCCTCAGGAAGATGGGAGTTGATCTAACTCAAGATTCAGTTGTACCACTCTTGGGCAAATATGCAAAAGAGGCTTCATCCTTCCATGGAGACACTTTCTCAAACATGTTCATTGATATTCTATTCGTAACAATCAGAAATTACAAATAATCTAGATGTCCCTCAACAGAGGAAGGATAAAGAAAACGTGGTACATTTACATTACAGAGAATTATTTAACCATTAGAAGAAAATGGCATCATGAAATTACTGACATTTGGAAAGAACTAGAGGTAAACATCCTGAATGAAGTATCCCAGATATAGAAAGAGAAACACGGTATACACCCACTTATAGGTGAATATTAGCTGTTACATCAATGATAACCAAGCTACAGTCTGTAGAACCATGGAAGTTAGGTATATAGTCAACACAGAGATTCCATTAGGAAAGGGAGATATAATGAATAATTATGAATGATTGAATGAGAATTAGAAGAAAAGGATCAAGTGCAGAGAGGGAAAAAGAAATACTGGGTGGGAATACAGAGATAGCTAAAATGATATATGTATGTATATATACACACACGTCTGTGTGTGTGTGTGTATGTATGTATGTATGTAATGACATCACCAAATAATTGGGGATGTAGAATCCCAACTATACATCTTTTGTTACCAAATGAAGCTTCCAGTACTAGGACTGGGTTACAGCTAATTGAAATGTTGGTCAAAGGGTCCCTATGGGAATCCACAAACAACCCAGGCTGCTGGCAAGACTCTAAGTTTCTCTTGAAAAACTGACAGCAAGGCCCTGTTGCTGAAGATAATACCTACATAATTCACTGAACATGGAGATGTTGAGCCAGTGCCTACCTAGAGCCTCACCATTACATGCTAGTGGCTTTGGTATGGGAAGGAATTCTGCAGGCCACCAAAATAGAAACATAACCACCAATGTAGGCACAAGACCTCTGAGCTGCAATGCTGACCTGCCTGCAAAATATTCTAGGGCAATGGTGTCACAAAGTTTGTGGATATAAGCATCTAATGAATAATTTGATTTAAAACCCACTCCACAAGATGGAACTCATACTCTATATGACTTGGGTAGCCAAGAACCACACATTAGATGGACATAGGACTAAACAAAATAATACTGGTGTAAGGAAAGATTTTAAAAGTAGTGATGAATTGACTCCCAATGACATTCTGCTATACTCATGGATCGGTGACTTATTCAACCATCATCAAAGAAGCTTCTTCCTGCAGCAGATGGGAACAAATACAAAGACCCACATCAAGTCATAGAGAGTTTTACACAGAGTTGTAACACTCAGCTCAGCTCTAAATGGGGTGTTTGCATCAAATCCTTCCTTAGGAGCTCAGGGAACCCTAAAGAAAAAGAGGCAGAAAGAGTATAAAAGCCAGTGGGAATGGAGGACACCAAGAATACAATGCCCCTTACATTAGCATGAGCAAAGCTCATGTGAACTTACAGTTTGAAGTAGCATGCTCAAGGCCTGCACTGGTCTGCACAACGTCCTCTGTGCTTATGTTATGGCTTCCAGTTTAGTTAGTGCTTTTATAGAATTACTGAGTGTGTGAATTGGAGTGGGTCTTTGTATTTTGTGCCTTTTCTTGTGACCTTTTCCTTCTGTTGGTTTGTTCTGTCCAACTTCAATCTGATAGTTTTTGTTTTATCTTACTATATTTTGTTTTGGTATATTTCAGAAAAATTAATGTATGTGTGAATTAATTAATTAATTAAAACAGCAACTAGGATGCAGGTTAACAATGAAACTGACATCTACACTTCTTGGTATATAAGAAGGAAAATATGTTTTCTCCAATGGAATGATACTGGGTATACCAACCACTCTAAACCAAATATTATTTTCAGGAGTAGTTGGCCAACAAAAAATGGACTTATATTTTTATGTGTGTCTTTATTTTATTTCACTACAGATTTTGTTTTGTTTTGTTTGATGGGGTATTGTTTTATTTTGATTTCTTAGTTTGAGATTTAATTGTTGTTGTTGTTGCACTGGGTTCTTGTTTATTTTGAAAAGAATTAAAGTTGGGTGGGTTGGAAGAAGAGGATCTGGAAGGACTTAGGGGAAGAATATGATACACTTATATTTAAATTTAAAGATTGTTTTAAATAATAAAAAAATAAAGAGCTTTGCTACAGGTTTGCCTGAAGCCAGATCTCATGGAGGCATTTTCTCTGTTTTTGTTTCCATTTCTCAAATGACTCTTATCTGTGTCAAGTTGACATAAAACCGGACAGCACAATCAGTCATGAGAAAATATATTATGCAGAGGTACTAACAAAAGACAGAAATGGATTTAGCAAGTTCTTAGCTTCAACTCTCATCTTTGATGATGGAAAATATTATTTCCTTAGTATGTGCAAGCCATCCTGCAGAGGAGAGCATTACTCCCCCTCCTATAAAAAGTGCTCAGAGTGTTCTTTGAGTGTTTTAGCTCAAAACGATGCCTGTGTCAAAGTGGCACGTTCTGAGGCAGCATCTTCTGCAGCTGTTGGAAAAATGATACATTCTTCCTGAAACTCTGCTGCCAGAAGTTACACAGGGTGGCTAGAATCCCATGGTTCATGGGGGCTGTTTGTGCCCTGAAGACCACAGAGAAGATAAATCACAAGGCATCATACTTGAAATCTCCAAGGATACCCTAATAATTCCAATGGAATATCATAAACATTTACATAAGCAAAATAAGTAGGGGACCATCTGGTAGTTTCTCCCAGAGGGAACATTTGTACCCGGGGAATGGATCTATCTATTGATCATTTATTCAGCAAACTTTTACTAATTGTCTATTTTTGTTCTAGAAAACATAGTCAATTAATCAGTGTTTTTCAGAGGTGTCAAATATAAATGTAAAAACAATATTAAAATTATAAGTATTTACAACTTTTGGATAGTTGATGTTTTTTTCATCATTTTAAAGAGTAGTAATTCAGCCTATTGTTTTAAGATGGAAAATGTAGTAGGAGCAAAGCAGTGTCCACTTTCATACAGGAGAACTAACTTTATTTATTTATTGTTTTTTTACCACTAGATGACTGAGATGTTGTGTTCTAAGGGCTTAGGAATTTACATAATCAGCTTCTTTGGATGACTCATCAAGCTCAGTTTATAGACATACTTAATGTCTTCTCTCTCTGTCTCTCTGTCTCTGTCTCTGTCTCTGTCTCTCTCTCTCTCTCTCTCTCTCTCTCTCTCTCTCTCTGTGTGTGTGTGTGTGTGTGTGTGTGTGTGTGTGTGTGTGTGTGTCTTTATTATCATCATTATCTCCCCTTCCCTTTTTCTCCCTCCGCTTTTGTCTCTCACATCAATCTTTATTTTCTTTCTTTTTCATTTAATAACATTCAATGAAGAACTAACAAGGAGAAAGAACTTGTTTCCTTAGCTTCAGATGCTTCTAGGTGAGAAAGCAGAGCTGGGGAATTCGAAGGAAGTCTGTGTTCAGGAGACTGGGGTGAAGCACTGTGAGCTCTCTGTAAACAGTGGCTAATTACGGAAACCACTGAGAAATTTAATGATGAAACAGTCTTATTAATGGGCCATCCTATAAGGGGAGTGGAAATAATAACCTGATCATGACCTGCTCTGAGCACCTGCTAAAAGGCCTTCAACAAGGCATCCCCAAGCCCTAAGCAACAGGAAAGAGCATTTCCTGAGACTACACCTTACAGTCATGGTGAGTGGCAAAAGAGTGCATGAAGGAGTGGACACCTCTGAGTGTATATGACTCCAATGGCCGTATTACCTTGAAGATCAGTATATGACTGGCTTAACATGCTCAAGGTGCTGCTAGAAAATAAACATAAACTATGGACCTCCATTCTTTCTCACAGCTGTGAAGGACACTCAAGTTAACAGCCAGATTGATTTCTGGTGTGGATGTTTCTTCCTTGCTTGGATTCCTCACCTTCTCTCTGAGTACCCACGGAGGAGAGAGAGAAAGGCAGGCCTGTTGATCTTGCTCCTTGAGGGGCTGTTCATTCCATACAACCAGAGCTCTGCACTACTTCATACAATCTTAGGACGTCATCACAGTCCTATTTACAAATATAGGCACCTTGGGAGCTAAGTTCATGGCATGCAGTTATGGAGACATATAAACTTAAATCTGTAATGGTGAATTTATATATTCTTAAAGTAGTATCAAGGTCTCAAATGTCTGTAATCTTAAACTCTTATTTTCAGTTTCCCAGTTATTTAAAGCAAATTTAGTTTATAATTACTAATCACATACATTCCTAGTAAAAGTTTGGTTTAATATGTAAAATTAGATTCACACTAGTACTAACAAATATAAAAACTGACAATCTAAAGAAGTATAAAATATATTGGTATATTATATTGGTAAAGACTTTTTAATACTAGATAATACCCAAGTCCAAAATTACTGTAATTTCAATTATACACATAGATTTTCTAATCTTTCTTTTAAATCTCACTGACTGAAATCTTGAAGGCAATAGAAAAGCATTTATTTCTTTTGAAAGTAAAAAGAATGTGAAAATTATTAAGAAGACTATCTGCCAATTCTGCAATAATAAACATAAATAGAACCACTAGATAAAAAGAAGTAAGGGAGAATATGAGGGATAACTCACAGAATAGAAAATAACGAATAAAAGATAACAAAATAAAAGATGCCACATGGGTATCTTTGCTGGAACGCGTATCAGCTATTTGCCATTTTCTTAATTGTTCACTAGATGTGTCTGTACTTTAGATAAAAAAAAATAGTTACTTGTAAGTCATTGATATAAATATATTGATCTCTGGACTTGAATCTTTGAGTCATAGTACAGGTATAAAAACTCAAAAGTGGGGACAAGGGCATGATTCAGTGGTGGGAAATATCCTGGTCAACAAGTCTGATGGCAAAAGTTTAGCCCCAGTGATCACTTGGTGGAAGCAGAGCACCCATGCCTAAATGCTGTCTTTGACTTCTACAGGTGTGCTGAGGCATGTGCACGTACATGAATATACACATATACACAAAACAAATAAGAGTGTAACAAAAGGAATCATTAAAAACCTTTAAGAGATTAATTTCGCCTATGTTTTTTTACTCATAACTAGAGAGACTACCAGCTCAGGCTCTGCCACGCATGATGCTAATAGAAGAAGCAGCATCTCATCCTATTTTTTTCTCATGTAACTGGTTGTATTGTGAGTTTCTAGCCTGCCTGCTGTGGAAGTGCTGACATAAACCGTAAGGAGACCTTCCCTGGAAGGAAGGTCAGTAAATTAGGTTAGTGACAGTGCTTGGCACTCCTTCCTGATCCCTCACCTCCAGTCTGCCTGCCTGCGCTTCCTGGGATTCGTAACCCACATGTTTTATTCTTCAGGTAGCCAGCCTCACAGTATTCAAGGATAAAATCAGTTTACATTTGCATCCGTATCATGTTTTGTGAAGTGGCTTGAGTCAGGTTTTTAATATTTACTTGGTTCGAGTCAAAAAGGGAAAACAATAAAGTCAGTCTTTCACTGTAGACTCATTGTTTTTAGATCACACATATTGACTATTTTATGCAATCTTGTGATTTTATATATAAGTGTAAAATGTTACTTTCTAAAGAACCATGATCGCTCTGTGCACATAGGCATATGCTGAGAACAGTGATTCTCAAAATGACTGTTGGTCTGGTGCTTGGAACTAGTGGGCATGGCACACTACATAAACAAAGGACTCTACCTGTGATTAAAGTTCAGATCACTCGAACACTGAAAGACAGAGCGCCAGGAGCTGATGAGAACAGCATGTGTACAGGAAGGCAATCAGTGATGAGGAGGATAACGCTGGCTCTGAGGATATTAAACACATAAGCAGGTGCGTCTTTCATAGGACCTGAACGCGGCTGGGTTATAGGCCCCCTGCAGAGAACGCTCCCTGGGGTTATCGCAGAAACCTTGTCCAGTGATCTGCCAAACAACAAAATGACTTGTTTATTTTAACCTTCTATATTTGTGTTCATAGATTATGACACCAGCCATAGAAAACTACTATCATACACACACATACACATATACACACACATTCATACACACATACACACACATGCGTACATACACACACACACACACACACACATGCAAACACACACATGCGCGTACACACACACACACCACACCACACCAAACCATAATCATACTTGTTAATATCTGTGACTCGCTAAATTCGACACTCTGAAACTACCCCCCACGATGATGGTAACTGCAGATAAGGGCTTTGAGATGATATTGGACAGGCCTCTCCAGAGCAGAATCAGAGCCCCACAGAGTAGACACTGGACAGGTCCCTGGCCCTTTCTCCTAACGACAAAAAGAGGGTCTATGGGTCTCATCAGACACAGATCCTACTGTGCCTCCCTCTTGGGATTCTCACAACCAGAGTTATAAAAATAAATTTTTGATGGTTATTCACCGCAAGTATCCAAACCTTTCAATGTATACACAGATGTCTAAATAAACGTCCATTTTCTGGAGATTTATTTATGTAAAATGCAGTTATATTTAACAAATCATTAACCATTAACAAAGTAACAAATAACTAAGTACATCATCTGGCAAAGGTGTCAACATGCTAGTCACAGATATGAAATGCTAGGTGGTGTAGAAACACACAGAAAGCTTAGCCACGCTGTTAATGAAAACAAACACAAAGCAAGCTAAGAAGAAATATTTCACTTTTACAGACGGTTAATATAAAAATTTGCTCCTGCTAAGTGTTATGCAGCAATTTTCCTGTAGGAGAGACTTCACAACAGGCACCCAGTGATAAAACATAAATAACCAGAACAAGCTCAGGCAATGAAACAAAGGGAAAAGATAATGGTGTCAACCGGTAACAACAAAAAGAAAATAGCAGTGGGCAGTACCAGATGTGCCATCTCAGGACTGCAGAACAGATGGGAGGGACAATGGATGATGGTGCTCCATGCTGGCTGGGTCACAGGGAAGCAGCCTCCACTCCGTAGCATGTAGAGGGTGCTGTTGCTCTCTCGCCTAGTAAACTTTTCAACTTTTATCACACACAACCCACTATAGACATCTTTCTTTCTTTCTTTGTTTCATCTAAAAGTCAGTCATAATGTTTAATTTTCTAATGATCTTCTTTAAATAACAAAAACCTTGGAAAATATATACCCAAATTAGTCAATAACCTCTATCTAACATTTATCTTACACTTTACCGAATTTTGTGCTTTTTAATCCTAGTTCAAACTTTCAGGGGCTGAGAGAAGTTTCTCCAAGGTCACTGAAGGTACATATTTCTGAAATGCTTTATGTTCAGAATGTTCTTCTATTTCCATCTCACTTGAAAGCAGTTCTCAGGAATATAAAATTCTTTGCTCATAATCGTTTCATCTTGAATTTATAGTGAACCGTAGCTCTGAACCTTCTTGGTTTCATGCCCCTTTAAGAATTCAGTGAAAGATGTGAGCCTCTAGCACACGTACCACACACAGCAACCAAGCCTCTTCTATCCAAAACAGAAACAGGATTTTACCCAGTTTTTCATAATTTAAAGACTGCCCGAGATATGTACACAAACGCTCAAGTTCCTAAATAGATAATCCTATGAGTGACGCAAAACTACCTTTGCATGTAGCTCCTGATTCTGTCCCCGTCAGACTGTCAGTTCCCCTCAGTACTTTGCTTTGGTTTTCCCTCCCATAACTCACTATTATCTCACTGTTGTCACATTTGTCCCTATCCTGTGCATTTAAAAATGATGCCCCCGTTGCACATTTATTCCTATTGTTCTTTCTCTGTGACTTTCTGTTCCAGTGTTATGGATGACTCATCTTCATTAGTGTGGGGACGAGCTTTAAAGTTTCCTTCAATTATTTATTAGCTATTTAGGGAATCGTGTTGTTAGCTTTTAGTGTGTAACTTTTCTACAAATCATCACACATTATGTTGCTGATAGCATTCTTCTAAAGGAAATGATCTCATCGTGCCCATAATTTGTCAGTTAAGAGGGAAAAGCGGGCACCTGTGTAACTTATCCCTTTCTATTAATCAAAACCTGTTCCATAATTCACTGCCAGGTCCAGAACACTGCCCAGCTTCATCACCTGCTGGACTTCATCAGAGCCTCTATGGGAGATATAGTCTCTCTACCAACCACTGAAAGAAGCTTGGTGAGCATCACAATACTAAGAAGATGTCACATGAAAGTACACAAGAGGCCAGTACCGTACCGGGATATTTTCTACTTAACAGAAAGGCAGCTGTGAGTGGGATTTTCATTGCTGTGAAGAGACACCATGACCACATTGACTGTGACTGACTTACGGGTGCAGAGAATTATTAGTTTATCATTATTGTGGCAGGAATCATCGTGGGACATAGGCAGACATGGTGCTGGAGAAGAAGCCAAGAGTTCTATATCTGGATCAGCACTCAAAAAAGAGACTGGTCCACGGCACCTGCCTTGAGCTTCTGACCTCACAGCCCCTAGTGACATACTTCCTCTCACAAGGCCACACCTACTCCTACAAGGCCATGTCTTAATCTTTTCAAATACTGCCACTCCTTATGAGCCTTTGGATGGAATTTCATTCAAACCTTCCAAATTTCTCATTGGTGAATTTTCAGTCATTAATCTGAATATTGGAAAGTACATGGAATGAGGATAAGTTTTTTCCCCTCTATTATGGGTAGATGAGCAGAAAACAGGCAAACAGCAGATTGCTTTTATCCATAGAAAGTCACCACTTAATAAATTTTCCCTTTGGGCACTTGTCTTAAAGTTAGTTGATATTTGATATTTGCTTTCTTAATCTTGGCTTTCAAGCAGAAATTTGTATGTCTTCTTTTTGTATACAAAAATAATTTTGTGTGAATTTTTGGTATAAATCAATGCACACTCTAGCTCTCAAATAATGGCACAGAGATCTATTAGATTTATTAACAAGCTTTAAAGCACTAGCTCTGGGCACATACTGATCTGCCTTACCCATTTTTGGTAGCCTGGCTACTTCCTAGCCACATGCCTCGTGTTACTTGCCATCTTAGTCTGGCTCCAGCCATTACTGTTCCATCTGTCTATCCTCATAGTGACCTTTTCCTAGCTCCGTGACCTTCAGTCCCTCTTTCTGTTCCACCTGCAGCCCACTAACTGGGATTAGAAGTCCTACCTCCTTTCCTTTCCTCCCCAGCTATAGGCTGATCAGAGACGCTGGAGAAGAATCCTGACACAACATTGAAACAGGAATTCTTCATAGAAATGATGATGCCCACATCTGGACTGTAAACAGATCTCTGGGCAGATAAATCAGCATCTGAATACATAGTGCACAAACCATTCTTGTCACTAAGCAAACTTCAAGTTCCTCAAATTGGACATCATTGTAGAAGGAAATTCACTGAACACTTTTTGTGTGAGAATTTTGGTTTCCTTTTATAAAAAACACAGAAATATTATAGGAATGGGTTATTGTTTTAATCCCAGTGTGGAGATATGGAAGTGCTTTATAGCAGCTGACTATGATTTGAGTTGTCCTCTAGCAGAGGTGTGATTTGGCCACCTACAAATAGTTTCTGTCATTGTGTGACATTTGGAATTCTGGGGACTTTATGGGGGGGGTGGTTTATATAAATGCTAGGGCCTCAAGAGGTGGGATGGGTGTTGTTTGTTGTTTGTTAAGTATTTTCATGCAAAGAAGAAATGAAGAAGAGGAAGAAGGAGGAGCAGGAAGAGGAAGATAAGGAGGAGAAAGATGAGGAGAAGGAAGAGGAGGAGGAGGAAGAGGAGGAGAAGGAGGAGGAGGAAGAGGAGGAGGAGGAGGAGAAGGAGG
The DNA here is from genome assembly GCF_903995435.1 of Acomys russatus. Lineage (NCBI taxonomy): Eukaryota > Metazoa > Chordata > Mammalia > Rodentia > Muridae > Acomys > Acomys russatus. Next base: position 15,398,090 of record NC_067146.1, on the reverse strand, counting down.
AGAAGAAGAAGGAGAAGAAGAAGAAGAAGAAGAAGAAGAAGAAGAAGAAGAAGAAGAAGAAGAAGAAGAAGAAGAAGAAGAAGAAGAAATAAAAAAATAATTACATATACTGACAGGGAAGATGAAACTTGCTTCAAGGAACTCCAAACCCCTAGTCGTCAGGAAGGAGTTCAGTAGCAACAGTGCCTCCTTTCCCATCTGTCCTTTTCCTCTCCTATCTAGTGTTATGGCATTGAAATAGAGGAAGAAGAAAATGGGTATAGAAAAGTAGAAGAAAGAAACAAACCAGAAAGTAGCAAAAGTCTGTTCACATATTTTTAAGAATAATGCATTTGTTCAGGGTTAACAAATGTAAAGATATGTATTCCTTACTACCAACTATTTTTATTTTAATGTATCTGACTCAGAAGACTGTCATTGTCCCAGAAAAGTAGACTTTGCACAGGACCTAGGATGTGGATCATTCCAGAAGAATAAGGAACTTCAGTTTCATGTTACAGGTACCAACAAAGTGATTGCTATTTAATAGTATAATAGCGAGTTTCACATGAAAAGGTCATTTTAAAAATTAGCAAAAATTGCATATTACAGTTTATAATTATAATTTTACCTAGTTTTCTCTGCAATTACATGTACAAATTGGCGATGATTATTTAATAAACATATTTCTTAGGTCTCCCTCAAGAAGACAAAATATATACCAAAACTTATTTTCTAAATTATAATAACACAAAACTCAAATTATATAATTAATAATTAACACCCAAAGCCATTGCCAATGAAGGGCCAAGCAGGAACACTGCTTATTGGTAGAAAGCTGACCTAGCAAGCTTAAAGTCTTAGTTTGAATCTCCAATGTCAGCGATGTAAATTTAAACATATACATCAGATAAATGCTATAGGTGAGAAGATGACTTGATGACACCTGTTAATGCACATCTAGAAACTATTACAGTCAGTACAGGTCCCCTAAATCAGGGGAGTGGTGTAGGGAGAAAAAGATGGATTCAACTCTGAAGGAAGCATAGAAAAGTAAAAAATCTACAGACAAGAGGCAGTGAGGAATATGTGAGTTGAAGATTACTGGGAAGAACTGTTATAGAAGGGCGCATTTCAGGTCAAGACAAACTGCCAGGATTGTTGCTGAAGGAAGGCAAAAGTAATCAGACACAGTGATGGCAAAGGCTGGAGTACCTGCTCAGATGTGAAGGCTGCCCAGGAGCACAGACTTGTTGGCTTTCAAATCCTTGTGCCTACAACTGTTCTCTGGCCCAGGAACTTGTTAAACAAATGACCCAATGAGAAGGAGAGTAGGGATACTAAGTAGTTTTCAAGTCTTGACCTGATAGCTCTCATGTTAGTGAGTTATAGTTTATAATGAATTATCATTAATAATGCTTTGTGAACATGTGTCCAAATGAAAGTTTGTAAACATAAGGCAAACTATGCTAACTGAAAACAAACTCAAAAGGCTTACTTAGGTCTTTGGAATAATTTAACTTCAATATGCATTTCTTACCTAAAAAACACTAACTACTCATATATATACATATACATACATACACATATATATGTGAATATATATTCATTTAGTTATTTAAAATAAAATATACTCATATATGAAATCATATATGAATTATATGAATATATTTAAAATAGATATATATCAATTTAGTTCTTTAAAACTTCATTTAACAAATATAATATTGCAGATTTATTTAATTTTAATTTTTATCTTTTGATATTATAACATAACATCATTCACTTTCACTTTCCTCTCCAAACTCTACCCTGTTCTCATTAAATTTGTGGCTTATTTTTATTTAATTTCAGGACTGGCTATTACTAGAAACCTAGCCAACTACCAAGGACCAGTAAGTCTTGGATCCTGGAGAAAAACCTACAACCACGCCATTTTACCGAAGAGGCATAATCTCTTCTTTATCCTTATGCCCATAGATTAGGATACTTCTCATCCCTCGTCAAAGAAACTTCTCTTTGAAACTATTACAGAAACTATTACAGAAATGGCCAATCAAAACGCAGAATTGCAGAGCCCAATTCCAACTGATACGCAATCTTAAAAGTAACCGTCATTTAATTGTGAAGAACATGAGACGTAGATTGTCGCAGAGTCTGTCCAAGGTCAGCGGTAAGGGTTATGACAGAGCCGTTTAAGGGAGCTTTATGCTTTCTCCTACATACAATGAGAACAACATGTAAAGTAGCTGATGACTACAGTGAGGGAACAAAGAGAAAAGAGTTGTGGGTGCCATGTAGCTATTAGTAAATGCTCTGTTATCTGTATCCAAAATTCTACACGGCTACCTATGAGCAGGAGGTTGCGGTAACTGGGATAAGAAACACTAACTGCCATGAGAATTGTGGGAGTTTTCCCAGGAGAGATGAGCATTTCCACAGGTCCTGCTTGAAAGGGTGCCAGAAGACTTCCACACACAAAAATTTGGGACAGGTGCATGGAAAATTGACTGAGCGCAAACAAGAAGCACAGAGCAAGCCAACGGTTCCCTCTGCGATTCTTATTTTCTATAGCCTGTAAGCTTTGTTAAAATAGGGTGTAGCTAACTTGAATTCAATGATGAGACATTCCAGGGACGCTAGTCCAACACTACACATTCCATATGCTCAATTTCACCACAAATGAGCAGCTTTACAACCTGGCTCCCTTGAGTGTCTTCAAACAGAGATTTAATTAGAAAGCATTAGGAAAACCCATCCAGAAATAACAAAGGCAGTGGTAAGCTATAGGAAGGCATTACCCTGTTGAGGAGTGGAGGATTCACAGCAGGTGCTGCAAGCAAATGGGCAAATGAGAACAGTCCCTCTGGGGCATTTGTTTTCCGACATCACAACAAGTATGGGAACATGTAAGCTTTTGCAGAATGCTAATATTGGTGAAATTAGTCTATTCATTAAAACTTTACTTTTATTAGTTTCTGCATTGTGTGTGTGTGTGTGTGTGTGTGTGTGTATATATATATATATATATCAGAAATGTGGTTATAGGATAAATTCTTAAACAAAAGTGAGCAGCCTGCCAATGATGATCACTTGCTCCATAATTATAGGTACTTTATTATAATTAAAATGTCTTATATGAGATAACCAGTGTTCATAACAAATGCTTATGAATGTGACCTAAGTAAGCTTTTTAATGGAAAAATGGCTGATAGAACTATTGATTTGGTTCCTATTTTAATAATATGGATGCAATTTTCTGAATTTTGTTTTCTTCAGAGGCAAATATTTAGCCTGTAAACAATTTATATATATATATGTATGTATATATGGCTTTAACTACTCTGTAACAGAGTCATAAATTTTTGAAACTGACTTTTGTGAAACAAAAAATATGAGAAATGATTCACTGTTCATACTATCTATTTTCATTTCCGGAGTAATATATAATTGTGGACCAAAATATTTTTTATTATCCTGAATAGTTCTTTCCAAGAATTTTAAATTTTTATCTATATTCATATACCATGAATACACATTTTAAAACAAAATGTTTTTACCCAATCTACCATTAGTGAAATTAGTCTTTTAGGTAGCTAAAAGGCACAAGATAAGAATCATAGTAAGAAAAACTGGTTCATAAATAAATGATGATAGTGAAAAGTAAATTAAAGACTGAGTTGGAGAGCACGCATACACATATGTACAGGGTCTTTAATAATTAGAAATTACACGTAACTTTTCCTCTTAATCAAATATTAGAAATCTTTTGTTTGCCAGAACAGCCACCATAGATAGCACTTACATTTTGAGTACTGAGAAAGAGAAAGCAATAACATGCTGAAAAATAAACAAACACAGAGAAAGGTAAGAAGTGAGAAAGAAAGAATGGCATTAAACAAGCTTTTTAACACTGGAGGGACATGTTTAAAAAAGATATAAAGTAGTCATAGCAGCCCATGAGGTGTTTTTTTTTAAGGAACTAGCATTGTAGGCAGACGGAATAGCTGTCATGGCCCCGAGAGCTGCTGGGTTCCATAGAGACAAGCTGTAGGGTGGAGCAGGTGGACAGGAACGTGGGCTGAGACGAGGTCACAGAAGGCATAAGACACTGTTTCATACAGGTAACTTCTCAGACTGAGATTTCTGAGGTCACAAGTCAGAAAGGGCTAGTAAGCCACTGAATTGCAGCTGCAGTGATCACATTTTAATTATATTTAACTTGAAATAACAGATTTTAAAATAAAAAATTTTAAATGATACTTGATTCTATTACTGGGAAAGTTTTATGCATATTTTAAACAATGTGAGTAGACAATTATGAGTTTTATATAACAACTTTGTTATTGTTAGATTATTAAAAACATATAGCTATCATATCAAGGAATTAATACAAATAATAGGATTTGAAATAGGTTTTTGGATTGACTATATATTGAAATTATAATGTATAGAACCAAATTTTAAACACAGTAATAGCCTAAAGAAAAACTGTTCTTTATGTATATGACATGAGTTCTGTTTAGACTACTTTGGGGAAATATCTTGGAATATATGTCAAAACTAAAAATTTAACTTTCTCACCAATTAAGTAATTTAATGTACATATTATATCACTTAAAACAAATATTACACATTAGAGTATGCATGGCCAAATAAACATCCAGTTATTCGTTATATTTTAAGCAATGAAATTTGGTCATTGAAATTATAAATCTTCATGTGTTATATGTTAATGAATTCTTGTGTTGGATAACTTGCTTATCAACCAGTTATAGTTATATGTTTTAGTGCAATGTACAAAACGTACATACAATTTCTTAGAAACACTTATTAAGCCTAACTTCTATTTCTTTTCTTACAGAATAGACACAAATATTTTCATAGGCCCTTCAGTTCTACTCACTCCACAGCTGTGTTACTCAACTGCCATTTTCCAATGAGCTGGATCACCATGTTGTGTAGCCTCAGGGTTCCCTGGTCCGTCAAGGTCTTTCCTCTGTGGCTGCAGACTTCTTCTCTTTTAACCATGACTCCCCAAGGACTTACACTAATGATTCAGGTTCATTTTCTTATTAATACAACCTGTACTTCTAAAACTCTCTGCTCACTTCCAAAACCTCTTGAACTCTGTTTTAGTCTCCTTACTATGCATTCGGGCCAGGCATTTAGCCAGTCACAGTGGAGCACACCTTTGGTCCCAACACTCAGCAGATGGATCTCTGTGAGTTGTAGGCTAGCCTGGTCTACAAATTGAGTCCAGGACATCCAAGGCTAAACAAAGAAACCCTGTCCCAAGAAAGAAACCAGATGACAGAGAGAGAGAGAGAAAGAGAAAGAGAAAAAAGAGAAAAGAGAGAGAGAGAGAGAGACAGAGAGAGAGAGACAGAGACAGAGACAGAGAGACAGAGACAAAGACAGAGACAGAGAGAGAGAGAGATTCATTCTATAACCAGCAAATACATATATATGAATATACATATATATTTGCTACATGATGTGATAATTAATATTAGTAATCAATAACAAAAGAGCTTTCATTTCTCTCAATCAGAAAAGATTATGTGGAAAATTCCTGTCATTGAAGCTACTGCACTTTGGGCATTTACTGGCATTAATAATTCCTGCTATTAAGAAAAGGCATGATGCATATGTTTCTGATATAACATGCTCATGACAAAAAAAAGACACTTCTGCAACAAAATTTGAAAACAGCCTTTATGCTATACATTTTACAAAATCATGGATCAAACTTCAATATTCTTCTAGTTTGTAAGATGAACACTAATTGATATCAGGAATGGCAATATTCAGTTCATATTAATTATTTCTTTTACTTTTTGAGATCAGAAGATCTCAACCCTTCACAAGGATTACAGTTTTAAATAGTTAAATCAATAAAATATCTTTCTGCATTTGTATTTGTGATGTGTGTGTGTGTGTGTGTGTGTGTGTGTGTGTGTGTGTGTGTGTGTGTGTGCAGGCTTTGATTTGTATAAGGGCCACGCATTCAAATGGACGCACACACATGTTTAAACATGTATCCATTGATTTCATCTTTATTTGTTGAGTCACAGTCTCTTGCTGAACCTGGAGTCTGCCAATTTCAGCTATTCTAGACAGGCAACTCACTACAGGGGCTTTTCATTTCAGCCTCTCCAGTGGGTGGATTGCAGTCCCCGTGCTGCCGCACTTGATTTTTTTTTCATGAGTTTGGCATCTGAATTTCTGAGCTCAGCTCCATGTACTTGCCACACAGGTGGTTTATCCACTGACCTACCTTCCCAGTTCCAGTTTAAAAAAAAAATGTCAAAACTCACTATTAAATCAGTTTGTAGTTCTATGTTAATGAAGTACAAATGCCTTCTAAAACAATAATATATAATGATGTGATTGTGTAATATGTAAGATTTTAATTCAGAAGACATCCATGTTATCATGTGTTCAAACTAGAGCAAATATAAGTTTTGTAAAACTTGAATAGAATTTTTATGTCCCATTTTAGCTACGGCTGCTTCTGCTTGCTCCAATTTCAATAGAGTAAAATATCACTATGATATTTTTTAGTGGAAAATAAAAGGGATAATCCTTTCAAAGTATGGAATATATTGCTAAAGATTACAAGAGGCAACGCCGGACAGTAAGTAAGGAAAGTACACTAATGAGAGTTGCGTGACAATGTGGAGTGAAGGAATGGTCAATACAGACCAAGCAAGAGCAGCCTACAAAGTTCTGAAGAAGCTACACTAAGGGGCATGGTGTAGGACTCTAATGAGATCCAAATAAAATCCCCTGAAAGCGCCAGAGCAGGGGAAGGGTGTGTCAATATTATTGGGGTGTGGTGGGTGTTGACCATAGTTGGAGTCTTTAAATTTAATAACACTCAGAACATCCTTCAAAGTTATCTGCATTTTAAATTTGCCAATTTATATGCCTATGATCATTTTCTGCCAAAATATAGATACATCTATCTAAAACGCAACAACCTTGGATGAAATAAAATATTCTTGTTTTTTTGTTTTTTTTTTAACTTGCAGCAAATTCCTTCAATTGTGCTGGTAATACAGGTCAAAGATCACAAGGCAATGATAACTTTCTCACCCCCTAAAAATAGGTGTTTGTATACAAAAGTGTTATGCAATGCCTTGAAGTTTAACCCAAAGCCTGGGGGGCTGAGATTGCATATTCCAGGATGTATCTCTCTGATTGTCTGTAGATAAACGCTAATGTCTCTCTTCCAGGGAAAGTCCTTTGAGGTTTCACTTTAGCCCTCTTGATCCCCTTTGCTTTATTCATCTTGTAAGGAAAAATCACTGTCTTTGAAGCTTTCCCCGTGAGTTATAGAAATCATATTCACTGCACAAGACTGCACCAAAGCTTTGTGCCTGACCCTAAAGGCATATCTTAATATCTCTCTTCTCCATATTATCTTGAAAGCTAGTAAATCTCAAACCATAGATCCCAGTCACACAAGTAAGAAAGCTTACTCCCACCCAACTCACACTTGTCTTGTTCTATGATGTATTCTCACAATATACTACAAGAGAAAGAAGGTTTAGGAAAGAAAGATAATTGTGGTTATTCCATTTACATGTAACATGTGGAGTAAAATTGGGGTTTAAAAGGGAAGGAAATAGTACATGCTCTGGTTTTCAGAATCACATGAGGGAACATCAAAATAGATTTGTTTACAAAGATTTAGCCGCCCCGTCCAATGGAAAAAAATAAATCTTTTTCAATAAATGTTGCTGGTCTTACTGGATGTCTGCATGGATAAGTAGAACAATATGATAGGCAGATTTGGGCCCAGGGGTCCCGCTCAAACTAAGGCACCAGCCAAGGACAATACAGGAGGTAAACTTTAAACCCCTTCCCAGATCTAGCCAATGGTCAGAATATTCTCCACAGTTGAGTGGAGAGTGTGATACGACTTTCTCACATACTCTGGTGCCTCACATTTGACCATGTCCCCTGGAGGGGGAGACCTGGTGGCACTCAGAGGAAGGACAGCAAGTAGCCAAGAAGAGACTTGATACCCTATGAGAATATATAGGGGGACGTAATCCCCCATCAGGAACAGTCATAGGGGAGGGGAATAATGGGAAAATGGGGGGGGGAGGAATGGGAGGATACAAAGGATGGGATAAACATTGAGATGTAACAAGAATAAATTAATAATAAAAAAAAATGATCAACTAAAAAAAAAAAAAAAAAATGTAAATGGATCCATATCTATCACCCTGCATAAAGCTCAAATCCAACTGGACCAAAGCCCCAACATAAGCCAGAAACCCTAAACAGATTAGAAGAGAAAGTGAGAAAGGCACTTGAACTCATTGAACAGAACACCAACACCTCAGGCTCTAAGATCAACAATTAATAAATAGGGACTCATGAGAATGAAAAGCTTCTATAAGGCAAAGGACACTGTCAACAGTACAAAATGGCAGCCTGCAGAGTGGGAAAGGGTCTTCATCAACCCTATATCTGACAAAGGGCTAAAATATCCAAAATATATAAAGAACTTAAGAAATCAAACACCATCAAACCAAAAATCCAATTAAAAAACCAGGTATGGTCACCCAAAACTAGATACAAATAGTCAAACACTATGAATGTAACATTAATATAATTCCTGATTGTTCCATGATTCTTCTTACTGTATGTTGTTTATTTTACATGTGTGTAATATTTTATATGTTTGTGTGTGTGCATGTGTGTGTCCACAGAACACTAACACAACCATAGACATTTGACCCTGCCTACAATATGTGCAGTAATGGAATGGAGCGGACTGAGGAAATGTTCAGGTGGTGCCTGTCCCAAACTGAGACCCACACATGGGAGACAGCCAACCACCCCCTGACACTTACTGATGATGAATCTCTGCTGTGCTTGCATAGGGAAGCCTGGCATGGCTGCTCTCAGAGTGGCTCCACCCAGCAGCTGACAGAAGCACATGCCTAGACTTGCAGCTAAACATGTTCTGGAGCACAGGGAGTCCTAGGAACAATAGGGGCAGGCAGAGGATGCAGGATCAGACGAGTTCCATAGGAGGACCCACAGAGCCAACCAACCAGCCAGGGCCCAGGGGGCCCTATGGAGATTGAGGCTCCAGATAGGGGCCACGCATGAGATGTAGGTCATGGGCAGCTCGGTCATCATGTGTGTACTTTAGTGAGGGAAGGGGGGGCTCACTCTGACATGAACTCTGCTGCTGGCTCTTTGGTTGCCTTCCCCCTGGCAAGCCTGCCTTCTGGGCCACAGGGGAAGGGGTTGCCCTCAGTCCTGATGCAACTTGATATGCTGCTATGGATGGGGGGTGCCCTTCTCTGCGGGGTAGGGAAGGGAGAATGGGCAAAACAGCGAGGGGGGATGGGACTTGGCTTGGGGAGAGGAGAGAGTCAGGCAGCTATGATCAGGATGTAAAGTAAATAATTAATTTTTAAAAAATTAAGATTTAGCTGCATCAAAGAAACATAAGAAAATACTGAAGTAATCAAAAGACCCAATTACTGAGGATCACTGCAAGACAAGTCAAGTTTTCAAAAAAGGGCAGGGTATGCTTCTGATTGTTAAGCCCATATTTATTAAAGCTTATTTTTACTCTTGGAAACTTCAGCAAGTGTATGGCCTCCATTCTGTGGCAGCACAACCTGGTTAGATAGTTGAGAGAGGCAGGTCAGAATTCTCACCTAATCCTCAATTAACATTTGCCATCACCATGACAACTAGTGCACGCTAATTCAGCCCAAATGACCTACTGGCAGAAAATTAAGCTAATGAGGTTTTCATTCTCGGTGTTGAAGTAGATTCTAATCAGCCCTGGAAACTATAACCACTCAATCACCATGTAGTTTTAAATAGATTGGCTGTCTACCTCAGCAGCAAAAATGAGAGCTCGGAGGAACCCTATTCCTGTTCAGACCCTAAATAATGATGAATCCACTGTAATCTCTCAGATTTGATACACATGTTGATTCTGGAAAAATACAAGGCTTCTCACATTTGCTGAAAAATATATGAAAAGATTTCTTCAGAAGCAGCTAAAAAGCCAAAATTATTAACTCGGTTGCTCAACACAATTATACAACATGCCTGTTCTCAACCATTTGTCGCCCATGTAAGGGTGCACCTTAGTTTTCAAACATGTTTGTATAATGGGAAAGTGCAAGGCTTAACTAAAGTCTGGAACAGTCTGTGAAGCTCAACCATCTTAGTTATCTGTTTCAAAGTTGTTCAGGATGCAGATTTTTGAGAAAACAGCTCTTGAGGTAGTCTGTGAGACTGAGTCACCTGAGCTACTTGCCTTATTTTCTTTGATGTCTGGTGCTTTTTCCTCAGTTGTTTCATTTGTCCAGTGGACTTTTGATTCCTTAGTTGGATTCTTTCATTCCACTGGAAAGATCCAAACAAAACCCCTACCCAGATCTAGCCAATGGACAATGGACAGGACATTCTCCACAGTTGAGTGGAGAGTGGGATATGACTTTCTCACGTACTCTGGTGCCTCACATTTGACCATGTCCCCTGGAAGGCGAGACCTGGTGGTACTCAGAGGAAGGACAGCAGATTACCAAGAAGAGACTTGATACCCTATGAGCATATACAGGGAGAGGAGGTCCCCCTCAGGAACAGTCATAGGGGAGGGGAATAATGGGAAAATGGGAGGGAGCGAAGAATGGGAGGATACAAGGGATGGGATAACCATTGAAATGTAACAAGAATAAATTAATAAAAAAAATAATAAAAATAAAAAAAAGGAAAAAAAAAACCCTGTCCCAACTCTTAACTCTGACAGGTTCCCTTTTCAGCAGATTATATCTTTCTTAGGGCAAAGTGCTTTTCTGGCAACAGAAAAAAATATTAACTTTCAATTGAAATTTTAAAAATTCTTTTTCTATTTTGAAACTAAATATACCTTAATATGTGTGGCTACCTCTACCTGCATTCCCCTTTCTCTTTATAAATAAATTCAAGGTTTAAATATATTTATTTTTAGATCAGAAAGGACGTTTGCTTTAAATTTCAGCCTGCCTTTTACAGTGGGCTTTAAATTGAAATTATTGTGATCCTTACGTGTCCCCCTCTGCCTCCCAAGAGTTGTGATTAAAGATGTGAACCACCCTGTTCACTGTAACTCTAAAATTTACAAATCGACTACTTTATTGAGATCCAAATGTCTCTGAGGGTATTAAAGGCCTGGGACACCACCACTGTGCTCAAATACTCCAATTTGAACTGCAGTAACCCTTTGAACTTATTTAAAACATTTTCAATCTCTTAACTGTGTTTTCAATACCAAGCAACAAAAATATTCTTTTTATTTAAGGAGAAAACTTTAGTCTTTATAAGTTAGTTTGATAAATTATTACCTCCCTTATTCAGGAGATCTCACGTGTTCAAATATAATCATTTTCATTTTTGATGGTATCCACAACTTTTCTTCTCCCGTGGAAACAAAGAAAAATCCTCTTCCCCAAAGAAATACATATCACCGGCTGATTTAATTTAGTGGATTTTTGTTTGCTTGTTTGTTTGGTTTTTGGTGTTGTTTTGTTTTGTTTTTTATGTAAATCCTGAACAGTCTGTGACTGTTCTTGATAATGGCTTTTAATATTTTTCTCAGAAGCATACTTTGTTTTATGACTTGTTTTTGAGATCAAAATAATGTCAATCTGTATTTTCCATTGTTGCAACAAATTTTGTCCCCATAAATTCATAGCTCTATTAGCTACATATGGATTTAATTTTTCTATTTATCCTTCTGGTCCTATACACTTGACCCATCTTGTACTTTTGTTTTTATCTGAGATAAAGTTCCAGTCCCTATAAGCTGAATATTTACCTCCTGAAGAGGCCAATCTGGATGCCGAGATTTTGGTGAAATTAGTGTTACATCTTCTCCCATGTCTCCTACTCCTTCAATTTGAATGCTTTTTTATTTGTCTTTTCAGCTTAGGTCTCTAATCATTTATAGCACTTGGCCAAAATACTGGTTTTGTGGTCTCTTGATTTTTGTTTGTTTGTTTTACTTCTTGAAAGTGTTCTGTCCTTTATTACATCCAAAGAAGTGTTGTTTTCAACAATAGGTTTTAAGTCTTTTAATTGTTTTGTGGATGAGTTTCTCTGACTCTTATGAATGACTGAATTGAATTTGATATTAAGGGCCCACAGCAGGCCCCAGTGAATTTCCTGATGGAAAAAAACTTACCTTGTTGATCTTCATTCATAGGTCTAATGCCAACCCGACCCGTTCCTTACCTCCTGCGTACTCCAGAAGGCTGAGGCCTTCTCTTTGGTTTATTTCTAGAAAACAATATGGTTTCTAGAAATGTCTTGTCTATAATCTCTTTTCAAATGACCTGGCTTACCACAATTAAAACATCTGCCATTTTGATTTTTTAAGGACCTTTAGAAATTGATTGTCCTATCAGATTAGCATTATAATTATGAGATTGAATGTCAGCCATACCTGTGATTCCTTCCTCTTTCAGTGCCGATCTTGCCTTTAAAGGTGTAAACCTACATTCCAAATTAGTATTTTCAAAAGCCAAATATTCAATCCGTATTTTTCTGACTTCTGAATATGATACTATTTTATTTACAGCTGAAGTCAATCTTTGAGAAAAAAAAAATCAGTGAAGCCTTTCTTCTTGTCTTGTATAATTTTAGTGAATGGCTCAGGCTTCTTTTCTGATTCTTCAACCTTGTCCCAAGCATTTAAAACTGTTAAGTGACATAGTGCCAAAGTGTGGTCATCAAATTCAAACTTCCCTTGTAAATCAGCATTGGACCTTCACCTAGCAACTGATACTGGGAAATATCAATAGCTCTCGCACTGTCCCCTTTAATTTCGTTAGCTATGAGGTGGCATGGCAGGCCCTTGTATAATTCCTCTCTGTGTGTCTGATAATTTACCTTATTCTCATTTACCGGTCTTTCCAAAGCTTGTGTAAGTTCCTTTGTGTCTGAGTATTTGTCTTAGGTCTTTCTAAGGATTTCCTAAATGTTTTCATCTATGTCTTAGTATTTTTCTTATTCTCATTTATATGTCTTTCTAAGGTTTTTCTAAATTTTCTCTGTCTGTGTCTGCATTTTTTTCTCATTTTTATTTATAAGTCTCTCTAATTTTCCTTCTAACACTTGTATCTTATCAATCTAACTCTTCTTTGAGTGGGTACAGAAAGCCATTATGGCTATTAGCAATAATGCATAAAATACCAAAATGATAATAATTACAACTTATATTGAGCCAATATTAGTTAGGTTACTTAGCTTTTCATTTGCTGCTTCAATTTTCAAGCTATCTAGAGTAGCACTATACAGGGTCCTAAAAACCTTATATTATGGTGTTTAACATCCTTAACTCTCTCCTGAAGGAATTCTCAGAGAACTTACCAAATCTGATGGCTTTTCAGTTTTTCTGCAGCTGTAGTGAGCTATCTGTCCATGGGATCATGCCACAAGCTGGAACATTAAAATGTTGTTTTATAAACAAAATCACAATCATTAGATTTTACCAGTAAAGATTCAGGAGACAGAGAAAGCACCCAGCTGACCGTCTTAGCCGGAGCCCCAGAAGAAAAATGTCTCTTCTCCTTCTCCACTCTGTTTTAAATACTCCCTTGACTCATGTTCCCCCTTTCTGTCTTTACTTTTTTTTTTGCCTTTATAATTTTTTTATTAATTTATTCATATTACATCTCGATTGTTAGCCCTTCCCCTGTTTCCTCCCATTCCTCCCTCCCTCCCACTTCCCCTCTTCTCCCCTCCCTTATGTCTGTGATTGAGGGAGACCTCCTCCCCGTATATATGCTCTTAGAATATCAAGTCTCTTCTTGGTAACTTGCTATCCTTCCTCTGAGTGCTGCCAGGCCTCCCCATCCAGAGGACTTGGTCAGAAAAGGGGCACCAGAGTTCGTGTGAGAGTCAGATCTCACTCTCCACTCAACGGTGGAGAATATCATGTTCGTCGGCTAGGTCTTGGTAGGGGTTCGAAGTTTACTGCCTATATTCTCCTTGGCTGGTGCCTTAGTTTGAGGAGGACCCCAGGACCCAGATCTGCCTGTCATAAAGTTCTTCTTGTAGGTTTCCAGGACCCTGTGGGTCCTACTATTTCCCCATTCTTCCATGCTACTCTCGCCTAAAGTCTCAATAGGATGTCCTCTCCTCTGACCCACTTTCTTGGTAAGTAAAGTTTTTCATGGGACGTATCCCTTGGACTAGTGTTTTGATATAAGTGAGTATATACCGTTTGTCTCTTTTTGTTCTGGGTGAACTCACTCATTCCCTATCAACTGGCTTTTTGCTCTGCCTCTTGACCTATGGTTAACTTTATTTAATCCTGTATACAGAAAGCTCACGGGTTACAGACGTGTGGTAAGGCTGAGCCACACCACAGAAACATGTTTACAATTAATAGAAAGCTCATGGGTTAAAGATGTGTGCTAGGACTGAGGTAAGAACAACTACTTGTTTACAATAAACAAAAAGCTCTAGAATCAAAGACTGAGCCACACCACAGTTAGGAACAGGATTTTACAGTTCCTAATCTCAGGGTCCACAAGGTGGCCAAATATCCTGCAACATATTTTACTGGGTGTCCCTCTAATATTTTCAGTCAAAGAGGTGTGATGTATTAAATAGCTAATTTTGTCCTGTATGTTTATTGCAAAAATGTGATTTGATAAGGCAAGATGAAAATCTACAAAGTACAGATTTATTTTGTTAAGAAATAGAAATGATAAAACTTTTCTTCTGAAACCTCCTTTGACAACCGTATTATATAATTTTGCTAGTGGATAAAAATTAGTTGCATGTGGTACATTTATACAGTATTTAAAGATGTTTAACAACACAGGACACAATGGCCCACAGGTAAAATGTTAAGAGTTGAAAATTGCTTTTTATGTATTTGTTCGAAATCCATTTCATTGTTGTCATATTGCTCAGCTATTATTTGTTCCTTCTCTTATTTTTCCTTACACATGTGTATTTTTGTGCCTTTAGGACCCACAGACACATGCATGGATTACTCCAGAAACTACCTTCCACTACAAAATATCGAACTCTCAGAGGCTTCAGTTCTAAGGACCTTGATGATAGATACAATACTGAAATAAAGAGTATACTCTCTATGTGAAGCTGATTATAATATTTGAACATTTGACATAAAAAGCTTTCTGATAATACTTAAAAATTTGTTTCATGCCAAACACAGTTTTTATATGTCATGAAAATATATAGTTCATTTAAACTATGACACGAATTTGAAATCTCTCAATTTCATATCACTTTTTAAAAATTATTTGAAATGGAGGTAAACATATGGGAATAATGCATATCTTCAGCTGCTGTAGTCATTTAACAAAATCATGATACCATGGCTTTATTCACCTAAAACAGGTACACTATTAGTCTAATGGTCATTGGCTCATGAAATATTTCCCATGTTTAAAAGTTTTTTCCTTGTTTATTTATTTATTTATTTACTATAAATAGCATTCATAAAGACACTGCGTGTCCTCAATGAAATTAAAATGGTGAAAATGACATAATGTAAGGAAAAGATAAAAGTATTGACTATTGTTTTCGTGGTAGAGAACAATGTCAATATTGCTAATACCCTTCAGGTTACTTGTGTGAGTATGTGGATGAGATAAAGGATAATTCTAAAGCAAAAAAAGATCAGGAATGAATGTCAGGATAAATGACATTAAAGGTTAAGCAGAAGAAAAATGCTCCTTAAAATCCTAAATGTTGATCAGAGATAGAAGGGAATCTACAAAACGTCCAATGTGAAGGTTAAAGGGATTTGGTAAGACAGAGACAGAGAGAAATGCTGCAACATTCAGCAAAGATAGGTGTTCGTGTTATAGATGCATGTTGGGACTTATTACCAGACATGCATTACTCAGGATACAGGGAAAACATTCTCTCAGAAACACTGGACTTGAGGAAGTGACTCCATGAGCTGTCTTCTCTTTATGTTTGCTATTTATTTCTCCCTTCCTCATTGTCCTATCCACTTACCTCTCTTAACCTTATTCTTATATTTCTATCCCTTTTAATCTTCTTTAATTTACTACATCTAGACCATACTCCCTGCCCCACCCCAGTCTCTCCCCTCCCACTTCCAGATTTACCTCCCCTCAGCCCTTCCTCAGAATAAAACAGGCCCCCAGGCATATCCACCAAAACCAGCATAAAAAGCTACACTAAGACAAGGCACATACCATCATATCAAGGCTAGATGAGGCAACCCAGTAGGAGGAAAAGGGTCCCACACATAATCAAAGGACTCTGGGATAACCCCTCTCCCACTGGTAGGAATTTCACAAGGACACCAAGTTACTCTGCCATAACAGATTTGCAGAACACCTAGGCCAGATGCTACAGGCTCCTGATCTCTGGGAACTTCCATAAGTCCCTATCGATTGCTTCTGCTGGCTGATCTCTGGTGGTGTAGCTGACCCTCTGGTTCTTTCCTCTTCTTTCCCAGCAGCACTAGTGAGCTCTGCCTAACATTTGGCCATTGGACTCCATATCTGTTTCCATTCATGGCTGGTCTCTTTGATGATCATTCTGCTAAGCTCTGGTTCAAGAAGACTCTGAAGGCAGGACAAACTGTAGGTAAAAGGTTTTGTCGCTGGGTTGGTGACCCTGTCCCTCCATTTGAAGGCTTGCCTGATTACAAAAGATAGGCAATTCAAGGTCTGTGTCCTCCATTCCTACGAGTCTTTTATAAGGTTACTCTCGTAGACCTCATGACATTTCCACCGTAGTAGGTTTCCACCTTATCCATGAAATGACTCCAACTCCAGTCATTTCCCTCAGTATTTTCTGCCTCCCCATCACGGATACCTCTTGATTCTAATCCCACCTGCCTTCAATCAACCAGGGGATTCTATTCTTACCCCAACAAGGCCTCCTTGTAAAACTAGACATCAACAAAATAAAAAAATCCAATTAAAAAAAATGGGCACCGATCTAAGCAGAATTCTCAACAGTAGAATCTCAAATTGCCAAAAAAAGACTTAGAAAAATGTTCAATATCCTTAACCATCAGGGAAATGAAAAATCAAAACAGTTTGAGATTTCATTTTACACCTGTCAGAACAGCTAATATAAAAAACACAAATGACAGTGTATGCCAGTTTGTGAAGCCAGGAGAACAGTCTCCTCCACTGGTGGGAGTGCAGAGCTGTACAGCCACTTTGGAAATCAATATGGCAGTTTCTCAAAAAATTAGGAATGGATCTATCTCAAGATCCAGCAATATTACCCCTGGGTATATACCCAAAGGATGCCCCACACTATTACAAGGACACTTGCCCAACCATGTTCATAGCAACCTTATTCATAATAGCCAGAACCTGGAAACAACCTAGATAACCCTCAACCAAAGAATGGATAAAGAAAACGTGGTACATTTACACAATGTGGTATTACTTGGCTGTTAAAAATAATGATACCATGAAATTTTTAGCCAAATTGGTGGAACTAGAAAAAACCATCCTGAATGAGGTAACACAGACCCCGGAACACATAAATGTATTATTTACTTATAAGTAGCTATTAGCTGTAAAATAAAAGATAATCATGCTGTGGTCATGTCTCCATCTTTATCTGCCTCCATCCTCAAGGTATCTTTGCTTACTTTTATGAAAATACATATGATTTCACTTATAGCCACCTAGACAACACACAACAATCTTCCATGTAAACATGGTGACATGTTTACATATTAAGTATGAGTGAGTGTATTTTCCACACTTGTTTTATTGTAATTTAAAAAAAATGAAGAGATTAGGTGGGATGAGTTAGCAGAAGAGATTCCTGCCACTAAGACTGAGATCCTAAGTTTAATAACACAAGAGGAACGAAAGAATCCACTCCTGAAATTGTCCTCTGCATATGCCTGCATGCGCACGTGCACACACACACACACACACACACACACACACACACACACACACACAAATTAACTAATTAATTCAAATTAAAACAATAAAAATAAAAGAGGAATGTGGCACTGTTGTTCATTCTTACTTTGTACTAGAGGAAGTAGGAATAAATACAGAGGAGCAAAAGGCAAAAGTAGGGAGATAAACAAGGTTCTATCATAGAAACCCAAGGTCAAAATCAGTCAGTCATGACTTGTGTAAGAAAGTGTAATGAGCCATTTTCCTTCTTTCTTATACTCCATGTAGAGATATGAGGACTCAGCTAGTGCTGTGATGCAGCTCAAAGGATGTCTATAAAAACACATATATTTGCAATTTATGGTGAAAGTAAAACAATATTATTCCAACACTCAAAGAAATGATAGAAAAGTTATTCACAAATAACATAAAAAACCTAAATATGGTAACAAAAGTGTAAATGTAAGCTGAATATCTCAGCAATGATAAGTTTGGATAGTCACAATAAAACAGAAATAAGTGTAAGTAATTATAAACTAAAAGACAAATGCAGAGCTGTAGAATGTAATGGGGTCACTGAAGGCAAGCCTAGAGCTTGCAAACACAGTCTTCTGTGTTGGCACCCCAGCCCTACCAGTTTTGTATAAAGCTGTCTCAGGAAAGCACAGTTGGATTACCGGTGTGGAGTGTAGCTGCTGAAGTAAGTGCTGCAGTTGATACAACTGGAGAGTGGTGTGCAATTGGACATCTGTTTCATTCTCTGCTGTCTTTCAAACAATAGAAATCTCCAGAAGTCCTGTCCCTAATGGCAAAAAATAAAGAAATAAATCAAACTGTGCTGCTGAAGCAGGCTTGACAGGATTGGAAGCCCAATACTGCAAGAGAAACTCAGAAGACTGCATTCGCCGTGGGAAGTTGGCCGATGTGGCAAATCACACTGAATGCTGACAAAAGTTAAAAATAATGATACATGGGCACTAGAAATAAGCAGATAAGAGAAGCAAGCAAGGCCGACGCTGAGCGCCTAATAGATGACAAAGGCTCTGAGGTGGGTTGACATTCTCTCCTCGAGGAGAGATGGGGTGGGGGATGGGCGAGGGAGGACACCTAAACTTACAAATCTCAACAGCACATGTCCTCTGTATATTGTTTCCACAGGAACAATTTATCTATTACTCTCTACAGTGTTTGCTAAAGTGGAATTTAATCAAGGCACATTCTTTGTTATGTGACAAGGTTTGCATTTACAAACAGGTAGAAAAAGAACTTGCTCTAAAGAGAAACTGTAGTCATTTTTTAAAAAAATAAAAGTTTTATATCAAATGTTCCAAAAGTCATTGGCAATTGTTTGTATTCTTTCCCACTCAGTCCTGAAAGTCTTTAATGTGGACAAACTTCTCATGTTCAAAATCTTATTTTAAAGTCGTATCACACTCTCCACTCAACTGTGGAGAATATTCTGACCATTGGCTAGATCTGGGAAGGGGTTTAAAGTTTACCTCCTGTATTGTCCTTGGCTGGTGCCTTAGTTTGAGCGGGACCCCTGGGCCCAAATCTGCCTATCATATTGTTCTACTTGTAGATTTCTAGGACCCTCTGGATCCTTTTATTTTGCTGTTCTCCCATGCGTCTCTCATTTAGAGTCCCAATAGGATGCCTTCCATGTCCCCTGGAGGGGGAGACCTGGTGGCACTCAGAGGAAGGACAGCAAGTAGCCAAGAAGAGACTTGATACCCTATGAGAATATATAGGGGGACGTAATCCCCCTCAGGAACAGTCATAGGGGAGGGGAATAATGGGAAAATGGGGGGGGGAGGAATGGGAGAATACAAGGGATGGGATAAACATTGAGATGTAACAAGAATAAATTAATAAAAAAAATATTTATTTAAAAAAAAAATCTTATTTTATAGGCCCTGAGGATGATTCCAAGCATGATTCACAGTAGAAATCTAAATCCGTTCTGAGAATTCTTTCACATACCAGGCAATAAGAAAGGAAGGGGTTTTGAGAGGCAAATGCTCAAATTGTCTTAAGACTTAATTCAGTATTTGAATATGAATGAATCATATGGTTTTTTTTCTATCAGTTCTAAGTTGTCAGTGTTGGACAATGCATCAATTGGCAACCACACATATGGTGAGTGACTAGCTTAATCACATGTAGGAAAAAAAATCTTCCCTGGAGCTGACTGCACATCTCTCCCTGTTTCACTAAATACCTCTGATTTGTCCTCAAAATCACTTTGAGCCTCCTGTCGATGTATCTGTATGAAAGAATCTATGTCATAGTGACCATTCCCTCAGAGAAAGGCAGCCTCGGCTAGTTACTTCACTTAGATAAACATCTACTTTACATTTATAATTAGTGTGTTATTTACTGTCCTGTTGCTGTGAAGAGACACCATGACCAAGGCAACTTACAAAGAGAAGCATTTAATTGAGGGCTTACTTACAGTTTCAGCAGGTGAGTCTACAGCAGCATGGCGGGAAGCATGCCAGCACTCAGGCACGGTTGGAGCAGTAGCTGCGAACTTAGACATGATCCTCAGGGCGGAGTGTGAGAGTGGGAGAGGGAGCCACGCATTTACACACATGAACCTCTGGGGGCCATTCTAACTCAGACCACTGCACAGGAAAGCTGATGTGAGACTGAAGACAGCTTCCATCATCAGGCCCAAGGTTTTCTTGAGAGTAGAAAGATGGCCAGCATTTCTAATGAGTTTAAATGCACTTAATATTATTTAATGAATATGTAATTATCTTGACAAACAGGCTAATATGACTATGTTATGTATTTTGGTGCTTCTTCCTCAATGAAAAGAATTTAATCAGATGTTACGATTATATTTCTGACAGTTACGTTTTTCATTTAGCTATAAATACATGTTTTTCCGTTTGTCTTAGATTATTGTTAGTACCAGTGTCTCCAATAAAATAAGAAGTAATATAACAGTGGGCATAATTAATTGTTCCTAGTTGGAAGATAAATATTTTTGCTATAGAGTATAGGCAGATAATTGAAGTTAGATCTTTATCCTGATATATTGCTAGATACTTTCATCATGAATAAGCATTGAAATTTATTAAATATTTGTTTCTGTCTTTTAAAATAACCAATATTACTTTTTCATTTCTCCATTTTCATGATTGGCAGTGTTAAGTTTTTAGTTAAAAAAAAGGCAAAACAAAACAAAACACTTGCATTCTTTGACTATATCTGGCTACGTCATGACTTTGATTGATAAATTCTTAGCGTTGTTTTATATTTTGCTAAACTAGTCACGCACTATTGCTTGTTGTTAATTTACCTTTATATTTTGTGTATGTCATTCTTGCTCATTTCTAAGGCTGTGGTAAGTCCTGGCTACACACTGAACAGCAGAGGGATGGCTGCTTCCCCTGTCTCCTGGCTCTCGGGCTACTGACCTTTCATTTCTATGATGCTCATCTTTAAGGCTTCTTGACTTTGTCTCATGGTCGGGTACCAGCTCACTGCTTGCTAGTGTTTCCTATGTGCTTCTGCATGTAGACCCTCTAAATGATGCAGGCAGAGCTTGGTGTATAGAGCTGAGCAGCATTCAACTTCTTAACTAATCTGTGAGGTTGCTGTAAAGATTATTCTTTCCAGGGATGTGACAATTAATTTTGAAATTGCTTATTGTAGCTTTGTCACTCTTAGCTTTTGATAGTTTGATTTTGTTAGATATAATCAAGTTTATAATTGTTCTTCTGTGTTGAGCACTTTATCATGATATACCGGTATCATTATATCTTATTCCCATATAAAGCCCCCTGCAGAGTGGGTACACACTACAGTATACACTAAGACATCCAGATTGCCACAAGGCAGTAGGAATAAATTCTCAGTGTATGACTTGCCAGTTCTTTTTTTTTAATTCTTGCATTTTTACTTTTTAAGATTATAAGATAATTGCATCAGTTTCACCTTCCTTTTTCCCGTCCAATGCTTCTGTACCTTCTTCACTCTCACTGAGGAAAAGAAATCTGCAGCAAATTTTTACTTCTAAAACCTAAAGCTAAAACAATGGGTAATGTGTCTTTAATACATATTTTCATTTCACCGTGTCTGTTTTGAGTAGTGTAGTTAAACAAAGATTTCTCAAATGAAAATCCTAATTTCTTATACACAAATAGAAGAAAAACAACGTGTAAGGAATAAAACAGACAGACTTCCTACTGTGTCACGGGCAGGCCAGTGTCTATTAGCTGAGATCATAGTGGAAAGTCCACTTTTTCTTCGACTCTTTTAGGAAGCTCTTGTCACTTTAAATTTCTTAACTGTCAGGTATAATGGTCATGTGTTTCGTCTCGCTGTGCCCCTGTGCACACTGAAAAGATGCCAAAGGGAAAGGTGTGCTTTGGGGAAGAACTAAAGCAAACTGAACATTGTGTTTACTTCTTAAAATAATTTAAAGGAAATATAATGTAAACAATGGCGCCCTGGGCCACTCGGCTGGCAATAACCTGGCTGATGTTCAGTTAGTTACAGCTTTCATTGAGATTCTATTGCATTTGTAATTTTAGGATGTCTGGAATTGCAAATGTAAGCCTCTTTCATCTCCAACTGCAGAATCATACGATGTGACATTTGTTATAAAGTATTTGTTTTCCATGTAGAAATAATCATACATTTCCAAATTGCTTATAGAATAAATACCAAGATTATCAAACACAAAACTGTTTTAGTTCAACTATTACTCCCTAGACTCACTGTTTCCTAGTTTATCAGAGGTGCACATTCATACGCAAATTCTCTCGATTCTTTCTCTACTTAGAGCAGCATAGTAACATTCTACCCAAAACAGAAACATCTCCGATAGCTTCTGTAGAATGGACATAAAGCTCACATTGACTAAACGCCTGGATGACATCCAAGAAGCTATTCCCTTCCTGAGTCACCTCCTCACGACTGAAATATTTGTCGTCACTAGATTACAGAGTTTCAGCTGGTTCTCGTATAAGTTACACCAAGGAAGAGAGTGTGTAGATGACGGAGGAGATGAGATCCACTCTGTTGTACTGAGTAAAGGTCGGAGTTTCCACGATACGATGCCTCCACAGGGACTACATATTAGGTTTCTTGTGTGCATCAGTTTCTAGTAATCGTAATACTTTAAAAATGATGTATAAAAGAGCTGTGGCCCTTGCTTCATATATTGTTTGTTACATTTTAGGAATGCACCAAGTATCAAAGTAACCACAAAGAATATACAAAAAACCAAAACACACACACACACACACACACACACACACACACACACACACACACACACACAAAACCAGAAATGCTGATTCAGCACATTCTTTTTTTTTTTGAATGCTCACTCTCTGCCAGTTGCTATTCAGTTCTTTCTGCATATTTTTCTTTTTCTTCACTTCCCTCTCCATAGTAAACTTTTCTTTCAAGTATCAGGTGATGGTTGGCTCAAAGTTAACTTCCATGAATGGGAGCATACTTTCATTTCAGCTGGAGTAACTGCTGACCTCTTCTTGGATTCATGGCTCAGCAACTAGGGCAGTTGTTAAAGCGAGCCTCCTCTACCCTTCCTCAAACACACATGAGTAAGGAGCAGGCCTCACAAACATAATGTGAAGAAAAGTGCCTGGCTTTGAGTTTCCAAAATCACAAAAGTGTCATAGTGTTTATGTTTTGCAGGAGAATATTATACCAGATCGATACAGATTATATGGTTAGCCTACAAAGAAAAATAAAATAAAATGCTTTTAATTCATAGGCAATAAAATTGTGCAATTAGAAAACCCTAAGTATCCTACCACAAAACCACTAGAAGTTACAAGTGACTTGAAAAGTTTGCAAAACACAAGTTCAGTGTGCAGAAATCGATTACATTGTTTTTCTTTTCTTTCAATAGCTCATTGAGGCAAATGAACTGCACGTATTCAATACACACAAATAAATATGGAAACTACATACCATTGCAACTATCCCCAAGTCAAGATGACATATACACACCTTCAAAGCATCCATTTGGTATTGTGTTTTGTTTTGGTGCTAAGAACACATGTGAAGTTGCCTCTTTCAACAAAATTTTAAGTGCTTAACACAGTCTTGCTAAATCTAAGGACTGTTTTGCTTCTTGTCTCAGGAATTAATTTAAGTGTCCAAAGTGAAATTTCACAATTGTGCAGTACTTCTGCACTGTGTAAAGCTTTACTTAACACTTGGTTATGCACTCACTATTAAATTCTTTACTTCTGTGTCTGAATATATGTTCAGAAACTAACAAGAAATAATTTTAAAATGAAAATACAAATATATAATTAGCAGTACCGTCAGAAGCATAAGATGACTGTGAAGAATTTGGTGATAAGTATGTGTGGTGTATATCCCAAAAATACTTCTGAAAGAAATGTAAAAACAAACCCTTAAAATGTACACAAAGAATAAGTAACATGTTACAGACAAGAAGGTTCAATAATGTTAAGATAGTCCTTCTTCTAAAGTCGTTGGTTTCATTGCAATCCCAACAGGATTTTTTGACAGGTGGAAGGTTGAAAACCTGATATTTATATTTCTACGGAAATAAAATTTAGAATAGTTATATAACTCTAATAAAAATGTTGATGGACCTAGAGCAGCTTAATTCAAGACTTAGTCTACAAGGTTACACTATATTAGTATAAAAATTAAAAATAGCAAGAACAAAAATTTATAAATATGCCCATATTTTTACTTATTTCAACTTATTTTTATCACAGAAGTCCCATAAATTGAAAAAAAGATCGTGAGATATTTTCAATGGAAAATGTGAATTTTGGCTACAATTTCATCTAATCCCAAAACATTAATTTCCTGTAGTAAATTAACCTGATCTCACTGCTAAAATATGTTTCCAGAATGATACATTGAAGAGATCATCAAAGAACACATTCATGAATGACACTAGTGTCCTTGTTGGATACAAAAGTAATGACAATACAAACAGAAAGAAGTCACTGGAAAAATTACAGTAGACTGAACTGAAGTTGACTAAGGTTCAAATTGTCATAGTATCAAAAGCCAAGAATAGTTGTCTTGAGTGAGTAAGTGTTGTTTATTTGGAAGGATGGCAGCCTTTGCCTCAGGTGAAGGCAGTCTTAGCGGGCTTTGCCCCTGGAAACACCTTGAGTACCTCACTGAGATGGACATTGCGATGGACTGAGAGGAGCCATCCTGGGTCCAGAATTGGAGAAAGAATTGGAGACTCCAACCAGGCTGTTGTTGCAAATTGACCATCGAGGGGAGGAGAGCACGGGAGGAGAGTCCTGGGGTTGCTGGAGGACTGGGGAGAGCAGGCTGCAGTGGTACAGATTGCTTCCCTGAGAGAGAGAACCTCTGTACAGGCCCGGAGAAGTTAAGGAATTTACCCCTCGGAATTGATTCCTGGAAGGTTTATTCTTGTTCCCCTAACTTCTTTCCCCTCCTGTATAGGACAGTTGAGTTGTGTAATAAAGTCTAATTGATAAGAAAACAAGAGGCAACAAGTTTGCCTTGTAGCTAGACCAGAACAGCTCTGTGATTCCACTTGGGCTACATATATGCCTGGTAGTGGCCTTTAGTCAAGATGGGACTAAGATATGCTAATAAGTAAGTTATTGTTTGCTGTCCATAGCCCGAAACACCTCTGTGCCCATTGTTGGACGCGTGTTAGAGATGCCTTTGTCTGGTTTAATCCATTGCAAGTGCAGCAAATGACTCCAAAGTAAACTGGTGCTTAGACACCCAGGACACTGACTGACTCCTGAGTGTCTGGCACGATCCTATCTCACACAGGAATGAATATAAGGGACTATGGGAATGTTCATACCTCTAAATGGTGGTTGTATTTCCGGTCTCCTGTTGTACATGTATATGTGTTGACATCTTATTTTAAAATACAATTATCCAGATAATACAACAACTTTTTGAGAATACTTATATTCTCCATCCTGTTTAAAATTTGTATCTACTGTAATTATGACATCTTTCCCTGGATGACCAAAACATCCTCCCATATAACTTTCTCCATTCTTCTTCAAATTCATGGTTTCATTACTGTACACACGTATATACTGCATATATGTATACATACTGTTTATATGTATATACATTTATGTTCCTAAATATAACTTGTTCAGCCTATATAATGCTATCTTATATATAGTTTCGGGGCTGTGTGTTACTTTGTACCCAAACTGTGTGCTCTTCCCTGGGGAAGACCACCTGTTCCATTTCTAGCTTTCTAGTGTTGAGGCCTTACGGGCTTTTTCTTGTCCACTTTGGAATGTTCATTGGTGTTTTCCTTACTCAGCTCCCATTCGTGCAGCCATTTTTTGAGAATCTACAGGTATAGCCCCTGATGTTGCTAGAAAATACAATCTCACAGAAAATTACCTGGATTTTTATCTCTTGCAATCGTCTGCCCCCTCTTCTGCAAAGATCCCTGAACCTTAGGTACCAGGGTGTATCCACTGAGACTGGGTTCCACAACTCTGCATTGGCAACATAAGGACTAATTAACATTCCAATAGAGTGTGTGTTGTAGAGATCAACTATGAGGTGCTTAAAATACTGCTTGAACAGCTGCTGTGTTGTTTATTACAGTCCCCATCACCAGGGAAGGTGCTGAATGACAACTTCTACCACCACCACCACCACCACCGCCACCACCATATCCTGAATATAAATTAGAAAACCATTCACAGTCGTATTTGTTGAAATTAATGAATCTTAACTGGTTTCTTGACATAGACATAAATTATGAGAATTAATAAAATCATAATTCTGGCACTGAAAGGTAATAACAAAAGCCAAACACTCACAAAAGTTTCCCAGCCATTAATTTAACAGGTGGAAAGAAAATGAATGAGCATAAATAAAAGCCAATTCATAATGTTCCAATGTAAGAATCAAAATTATAAAATAATGAAAAAACTGAATATAACTTACAAAAAATACCATGAGACAACTGTGTGTACATATATTTAGAATATAAACAATATATTGTATTTAAATAGCATCAACTAAAATTGATTGTTAAATACCTAAATAAGTAGACACTAGTATTTATATATTAGAAAGCAAGGAGATAGCACTACCCAAGCTTCTGTATAGATTCATTGCAAATCATAACTCATTCCTCCTGGTATTTTATTCAGAAATAGACAGGGGAAGAGGTGTGGACCTGGGGAGATGTGAGGTGGGTACATAGGTGCAGTGTGAGAGGAAAATGTAGTTAGGATGCATTGTATGAGAGAATAGTTTATTTTAAATTTTAAAAAATCACATGTAAATATAAAGCAAGGAAATTAAACCAATGCTATCTTGAAATGGAACAAAACTTAAGAGATTACATTTGTCTATATCAATTATACAAGGCATAAGCAATAAAACATTAAGTTATTAGCATAAACAGACACATATATTACATGTATGCATGTACATATGCTCCAGTGGAATTGCAGTATTATAAAGATATATTGAATTGATTTAGACAAATATACTAAAATATTTAATGGCAAAATAATAATAACTTAAAGAAATGGTACTGATAAAACTGGATATCCAGACTCATAATTATAAATTTAGACATGTAAATCATATCACAGAAAAGTTACTTATAAGGAATTAAAATGTAAAGATAAGCTTTACAACCATAACCATTAGAAATGTGAAACTGACCACTCATAATTTTGTTAAGCCATAATAAATATGTCATAAATTTTAGTTAAATGAATAAACAGCCATGGTATATTCAAGACAGGATATTATCATACAAATGGAATGGATGAAATGTTAATATCTACTGTTATGAATTGGCCATGACACTCTAAGTAGCTGAAATGACTCAAAATCACGTGGTTTGTACTTTTTGTGGGAAATTTCCAAAAAAGACATCTGTATAGATACAGATTGTGAGAACTGATTGTGAGAGATCAACTCCAATTAGTTGAATTAGTGAGGTATTTGGAGGAGCCTTGAATTAGATACTGCTGATTGCCATACAAAATTGAAAAAATTAAAATTCTTAATTGCACAGTTAATTTTAAAAAACACTGCCTATCATATTACAATAATAAAACCCTTGAAATGAAGACTTATGGTTTGTTTAGAATATATATCTGTCCACAAGTATGCCATTAATGTTAAAAAAAAAAGAAAGAAAAGAAAAAAGGAGCCATTTGAATGTGCTGGTTATTAAGCCCCAGCACTGCAAAAATAAAACTTAGAGATAACCCTATGACAACAAAATATGAAGTTAAAGTCATGGGTAGAACCAGATACATAGTCAGTTAACCTCCCAGCAAGAAAAAATGCAACTAAAATAAATGTAGCAATCAGGATAAAATGAAAGTGTGACATAGTCTTTGAACCAGCATTTAAGGTATTTTAAAATGCTAGAGAAATTTTTATCAGAATTATGAAAAATAAATTATGGAAAGTAAAACCAATAACATGAGCAAGCATAGAGCAATGACATAATTGAACTAAAGGATACGGTACAAAAAGCACCTGTTGGCTGATGCAGGATGGGTGCTGCTCCTCAGCATGGACAATACATGTTCGTCATTTGCCATTGTAGAGCAGAGTTCCATTGGATAGTGTAGTCCGGCCTCAAGCTCACTTCATATTGAAGGCACTTCTGAAGCCACAGTCCTCCTGCCCCGGCCTTCTTGAATACTGAAATTATAAGCATGAGCCAATATATCTTGCTGCTGAACAATAGATATGAGTTAATACATTTAGATAATAATGCAGTTTATTATCATGGTCATCATCTTTTTTTTCCTAAGGAAATATGTAGGATACCTTAATCATTATTCTACTTTCCTGCTAAAATTTTACTATTATACTTGAGGTTTGAGGTAGAATAATGAGCCACTAATGATTATGCCCAGGAAAATTACACTCTTTGGAGATTAGATAATATTTTATTTGCTTTTGCTTTACATCAGATATTTATAATTGAGATTTTCATCAGATTTGAGGAGAAATAAATTCACTTCTTTTAATAGGAAAAAAAAAAAAAAAAGAAAGCTAACTAGGCTTTCTTTCCTGATAGTCAACTCAATGTGGACATGACCACTCTCTCCATCCCAGGGAAAAGCAAATTCAGTACTGGGCTGGCATCACTTGTTTCCTTTCTCACAACCCCAGTGTCCAACATTCCAGGAAACTAGTTACCTTCAAAATACGGAATGGCTAGACACTTCCTGGAATCCCTAAGGAGTTAGTAATCTTACATCCTAACACTCAAGAAGACAGAGGAGCGTAGCAATGATGTCCTTCTCCTTGTCATAAGAATACTTTGACAACATGAAAGACCAGGTTATAAAACAGTGCAAGGCAGAAGAGATCTTATCTATAGCAATACCCTTATCTACTAGGGTATTGACAAAAAGGTTTACTAAAAGACTGGCTACATAAAACAAAGAAGAAAGTTAAGCAGAACACACTGTTAAGATAGTTTTGTATATTATGAACATGGATATGGACATAACATGAGCAAAAGCAGTGATGCTTACTAATCAATATTTTGCAGAATTGGTTGAGACTATTTCTGGAGGAGAGATTTGAGGAACGAATTTCAGGGGGGAAACAGTTGCTCAAAGTATACTCAGTTTGCGATATAAATCAGCGGTCAGTTTGTAGATGTTCAACAAGATGGTGCTAAGGAGTGTGATGGTTAATTTTGGTTGTCAGGTTCACGAGACTGAGGGATACTTAGAACCTTGGTAAAGCACTTTTTCAGATACACTGGTAAGGGTGTTTCCATGAGTGGCCATAGTACAGGTCAGTGAACTGAGGCAGGTACCCCAGATGAAAGTGGAGCTTGTTTAAATAGACAGGAGAGCTGATAGTACAAATAAAGGCAGCAGGGAAAACAGTTGCTGCTATCAGATCAGTTCTTAGGTAGGCATTCATCTTTGTTGTTGCTGCTGCTGGTGGGTTGCGGGGGCCAGGGATGGGGCGGTGTTCTTCAGTATATTTCATTGTTCAGTTCTGCAATGTGAGAAGTTGAGCTTAGGGCCTATGCGTCTTAAACAACAGGCGCTCGAACACTAAGCAACACCCTAAGCCAATGTATGTGTTTTTACTTCTCTCATTGCCTATAGATACAAGGCCCCAGACTCTATAGCATTGAACATGGATTTGCACAGACCTTTAACCTTTGACTGTGGCTACACCATTGATTTCTCCTTTCCTGGGGCTCATGGTCTCTTTCAGCATCATGGCCTGAGCAGCTACTATTTTCTCTTTCTCCCCACCCTCTGCAGGGCCATAGAGAAAGATTCAAGCCCCTGACTGTGTAAGCCAAGATAAGAAATCTGCTCTTATAATTACATATGCATCCTACTGGCTCTGATCCTTTAAAACACTTGGCTAATACACTGGGTCTGTGGCTCGAGTAATGATTTAGGAACGAGCTCTGCATTTGAGACACAGCAGTATAAAAGCAGACATTAAGTCAATAATAATGGATAAGAAAACAACAAATATTAATGTTCCTCTTTACTGTTTCTAAAGCACCTTTATCAAAGAATATAAAAGAATATCTCATAAACTTTAAATAATGAAAACGTAGCCCGGGAGCACTGAAATGCTCCAACCAAAAGAACTAAATACTGGGCCCTTTTTTACTCTCCTTTCCATTCTGTGTTTCTGTGAATCCAAGCTAGTGGATCCATACATCAACCATAAGCTTTCCCTGGGGGCTTACACCTCTGAACCTGCGACGTGGAATGCCTCCCCGATTTCCTTCCAGGACTGAGCTCAGACTTTGCCTGACGGTAGCTTCCTCCTCGATGCTGCATTTAACAGCACATCCCTGTCCCTTCATATCGCATCACTCCAGACCTAACCATTTTCTCTGAAGCCTGTACTAAGTAAAATTTTTGTTTCCATTATTTAATCAAAACTAATCTTGTCAAGGTCACCAGTGACTGCACGCTATCCAATCCAAAGCTAGATTCCATGAAATCATCACTTTTTCCTCCTAAAGCACTCGATGCAGTTCATACTTGTAAACTTTCTTGGCTGGTCCTCTCAGAGGGATTAATTACTGTTTCCCCCTGCCTCACTGACCTCCAGTTTTAGTATCTTTCCTAAGACTATCCTTTTTCCACAGGCAGTCTTCGGTTTGGGTAATTCTTCTCTTCCTCTCAGCTTCACTTCTCTATCTGCACTCAATCTCCATCCATCCATCATGTTAATTGGGATTTTAAAACTAGCCTAAGTAGCTGAGAGGCACACTTGAAAGGAGAGAGGAGTTTTTTGGTTCATCATTTCAGAGGTTTCAGTTCTTGGACTGCTGGTCCTGTTCGCAGACAATGAAGAAGCAGAATATTGTAGGGCCGTGAGGCCGGCAGCCAGCAGGGGGGGGGGGAGAGGGAGGGAGGGGAGGGAGAGAGAGGGGGGGAGAGAAGGTGGAGAGAGGGGGGAGGGAGGGAGGCAGGGAGAGAGAAAGGGGGGAGGGAGGGAAGCAGGGAGAGAGAGAGGAAGGGAGGGAAAGAGAGAGAGGGAGGGGAGAGAGAGAGAGAGAGAGAGAGAGAGAGAGAGAGAGAGAGAGAGAATGCAGATGGGGAGCCAGGAAAGGAGCACCTCTGTCAGTCCACTTCCATCTTGGACTCTGTTATGGAACTATCATCTCCCAAAATAATATTATTATTCTGGCACCTCCAGTGCCAGGTAAGCCTCCAAACTTCAGTCAGTCATGGCATAATGACCATTTAAAAGTCCAGTTCTAGCCATAATTTATTAACAGATAACTCCTAATTTTACAATTGAAAAGCCAAATCTTTCCCGAAAAATGGGCTAAAACCAATATTTTATTTATTGTGTCTACTTTTCACCCTGAATTCGTAATATATATATCCACATGTATCTTAAACATTTAAAGCTCTCTATTCTCCTACACTCCACAAATGGTTCCTGGCTATATGAAAAGATAACATGCACATTTACCAAGTTCCAGATGTTAAAAAGATTAGAAACAGGAAATATCACTATTATATCTTCTCTACCATTCTTTACTCTATGAAAGTCCTTTAGCTGTATATTCAAATTAACATCTCAGATCTAAGTTTCTTGACTTACTTGAAATCATTATAAAAAATACCACTAGTTACTGATATGTACTTTCTGGTCTCCTAGGTTTACTATCACTACATTTATTGTACATATGTGTGTATGCAAGTGTACATCTTTCTGAAATATTCTTCTGAAGACCATGCTTCTTGGCAACAAACTATTCCTATAGAAGATTGGTTCTTAACCCCTGCATTGCAATACCTTTGGGGGTTGAATGACTCATACAGATTGTCTAAAATCACCAGAAAAAACACCAATATTTACATTATGATTTATAACAACAGCAACATTACAGTTATGGAGTAACAAAAACTTTTATGGTTGGGAGGCACCACATCATGAGGAACTACATTAAAGGGTTGGGCCGCAGCATTAGGAAGGTGGAGAACCACTGCCATAGAATTTTAGTATGAATGTTAAAGCTTACTGTTAGAATTCTGCTTCAGTCTGCCTACCTGTGATGTCATTGCCTACCTGCCATAGGGTATGGCCTTATCCAGAGCTATATGAAGAGACAGGCTCATCTCTTTTCTCCCCCTCTCCCCTCTTCTTATCTCTCTTCTTTTCTTTTCTCTTCTTCTTCTTCTTCTTCTTCTTCTTCTTCTTCTTCTTCTTCTTCTTCTTCTTCTTCTTCTCTCTGTCTCTGTCTCTCTCTCTCTCATTTCTCTTCCTCTGTCTCTGTCTCTCTCTCTCTGTGTCTCTGTCTCTCTCTCTGATATCTCTCTCCTCTTTTCCTTCTCTACCCATGCTCATTTAATAAATTTCTCCATATAATATTTGTTGAATAGCATCTGACTTTTTAATCATTTCACTTACTATGCTCTCAAGACCCTATAAAATACAAATCTAATTTTTAAGCATTCCCTGCCATCCATCAATAGCTTCGTCAAAGTAAACATAAATTATTATTTTAAAACTTCATTGGTGATTCTAGTTTACTTTCTGCTGCTGTGATAAAATGCTGCCCAAAAACAACTGGCAAGGAAAAGGTTTATTAGAGATTACAGTTTATAGTCTTTTATCTAAGGCAGGAAACCTGGAAGCAGGAAATAAAATGGAGACTGTGAAGGAATGGTACAATACTGGCTTGCTTCTCTTGGCTTATTCAGCTTTCTTTCTTAAGTAGCCCAGGCCCAACAGTTCAGAGATGGTACTTTCATCAATGGTCTCAACCCTCCTTCATCAATTAGCAGTTAAGAAAGTGCCCTAAAGTCATGCACACAAACCAACCTGATGGAGACAGTTTCTCAATTGAGATTCTCTCTTCTCAGGTATGTTAAGTTTGTGTCAAGTTGATAAGCATTAAACAGCACAGTCCACTTTATGTCCACTTTAACACACACACACACACACACACACACACACACACACACACACACACACACACTACCACACTAAACCAAAACTTTACATAGGACTGATATCATATACTTTTAATCACAGAATTAGAGAGGCAGAGGCAGGTGGATCTCTGCAAGTTCAAGACCATCCTAGTCTACATAGTGAGTTCCAGGACAGCCAGGGCTTCAAAGGGAGACTGTATCCCCAAAAAAACCCCACAAAAGTTATTTAAACTGTAATGTTTCCTTTTTGTTTGGCTCAGCCAGTCTCCACTATATACTTTCCCTTTTCTTGGCATAGATCCCATGGTTCTGGCATCTTTAGTGTGAAGGGCCTTAGCCTGTACCTTCTCCACTGACCTTTCCTGGCCTCTTACAGTACCAAGTCTCAATTGTTTTCCATGACCACCTTAATCTTTTAGCTCCCATGACACCAAAATCAGTACAATGTCTAAGACTCTTACATACTGCCTGAGGTCAGCTGCCAGCTTGAGAAGCAACCTTGGCCCCCTCTGGACCACAACAGATTCTGTGTGCTGACCCGGAAGAAAAGCTCTCCGGGATATTTCACCTCAATGACGCTAGTTCCTTATTAATCACAGATGATTTATTCTTCAGCCCTACCTAACCAGCATCTATCATCCCAATAAAATAAAGGATTAACAGGTTCTTAATCCAAATGATCATCTGAAGAGCTCTGACAGTCTTTGCTTCCTTCTGAAACTTCACAAGCCCTCCCCCACGATGCACACTTCTCTCAGCACTGTCTTCCTAGTTCCTACCAAAGAGCTCATCAATGGCGGAACATTCTAGGAGGCCCTGCACAGACTGATGCACCAACCAAGGACAAGGCAAGCAGAGAACCTAGACCCTGTGTTCAGATGTAGCCGATGGACAGCTCATTCTCCACATGGGGAAAGGTGTAGTGGGATAGAGACTGCCTCTGAAAGGAACTCTGGTGCCAGCAATTTGATCACTACCCCTTGACAGAGAAACCCTGTGAGAAACACAAAGGTGTCTGTTGAGAGGTGCAGACCAGCCAGATGAGATCTGATAGACTCTGGTCAGAAGGTGAGGGAGGAGGACCCCACCTGTCAGTGATTCAGGGGAGGGGAATAGGGCAGAAGAGAGAGGGAGGGTGGGAACAGGAAAATAAGAGTGAGGGGATTACAATAGGGATGTAATGTGAATAAATTATAATGAAAAAACATATCTAACATTAAATAAATAAATAAGTTTGAATGTTCAAAAACTTTTCCAGGTCAAAGTTCAAAACACTTCCACAATTCCCTAACAACAACAACAAGAACAACAACCAGACAAACAGACACACACACACACACCAAGTCCATGAGTAGTGTATCACCACAACACTGCCACATCCTTTGTGTATCACTAAACATTTCCATACTCTTTGTGTATCACCACAATACTGCCATATTCTTTGGTACCAATTTCTGTTTTAGTTTGTTTTCTGTTGCTGTGTCAAGACACTGTCCGCAAACAACCTGGGAACGGAAGGATTTAATTAAACTCACAGTTTCAGGTAAGGGTTTACACCTGAGGGAAGTCAGTGCAGGAAGCTGGAACTCAAGGTAAGAAAATGGAGGCAGGAAGAGATGTAGAAAGCAACAAGGGAATGCTGCTAGCTGGACTTCTTCCCTTGGCTTGGGCATCTCTCTCTGTTTCTCATGCAGTCCTAGCTCACTTGTCCTAGTTAGGAGCTGCCCACAGTTGGCCGAGCCCTCCTGCATCAATTATTGGAAATCACATAGCAGATGCATCCACAGGCTAATCTGAAGATAAAATTCCTCCACTGAGGTTCTCTCTTCCGTTTTTCTAGGTGTGGGTCAAGGGGCAGAACACCTTCCTTCAGGAATTCAACTTGCTCACTTCCAAACTGAATACATGTCCTAAATTAGAACAATCTAGAACATCTCTCAAGAATGCTGTTTCTATCCTTTGTCTACTTTCTTGATCTCAGGAGCACATACTAATGAGTGACATTTTATTACAGATTAATTTTGCCACTTCTGAACTTTACTCACTGTGGCAGCACACGATTTCTTGATTTGCTCCCCCACTTTGTCACTCTTAACCAGAATTCTCTTTCCACAAACAGCATTTGTTGGAGCAAGGAGTGTGCAAGAGAAGCTAATTACTACTGTGAATTGATGCAAAGGATGGAATGAAAACAAAGCACTCTGTTCACTGATAATTGAGCACTGGTCTCTATATAGATGGCTGTGATACAACAGAACAATCTGACCCGGGGGAAGAGAAATATTAGTAGAATAAAGCATGATTTGTGAAAACAGAATTTACTTCTTTCCCTCATATAACTGATTTCTTCCCATACTAGAGTCTTGTATATTGTAACAACAACATATTAAAGGCTAAACACAAACATCTTGAGTGGGTCTGGTCCAGCGCCATCCATTTTTCAAAAGTAGAATATCATGGTAAGCCTGTCTTCAGGGTAAAATTTTTCCAACTTGACAATAACCCAAGATATAAAGTTAAAACCACTCTATTCTGACTAACTTCCTGCAAAGGACTTGGAGATATTTATCTTACTGTTCTGACTTACAGAAAGAAAAACCCATCATCAGTATTATATAGATGAATCTATGACAACATCTCAGTCATCACAAGGGAGCATTGCAGAATTTAGTGACCTACAAGAAGAACATTATGACAGGTAGATCTGGGCCCAGGGGTCCTGCTCAAACTATGACACCAGCCCAGGACAATATGTGCAGTAAACATCAAACCCCTACCCAGATCTAGCCAATGGACAGGACATTCTCCACAGTTGAGTGGAGAGTGGGGACTGACTTTCACACAAACTCTGGTGCCTCATATTTGACCATGTTCCCTTGATGGGGAGGCCTGGTGGCACTCAGAGGAAGGATAGCAGGCTACCAAGAAGAGACTTGATACCCTATGAGCATATACAGGGGGAGGAGGTCCCCCTCAGTCACAGTCATAGGGGAGGGGAGTGGCAAGAAAGCGGGAAGGAGGGAGGGAGGAATGGGAGGATACAAGGGTTGGGATAACTATTGAGATGTGATATGAATGATTTAATAAAAAAATTTAAAGAAGAATTTAGCTGTACAGAAAATTCAATACGAATAAGGAAAGAGCACACATTACTGAGAATATGTAACTAGACTAAAGTGAATAAATGTGTCCTAACTTATACCCAAACTGTTTCGCATTCTTTTCTTGCCAATACATTTGACTTTACAATGAGTCATGGGCCACACTTGCTGTCAAGCAAAATGAGCCTTTGGAGCATTTTCATAATCTGCAGTTCCACCCATTCTGGATAAATTCCACTACATTTGTTGCTACTGAGAGAAGAGACACTGAGTTCATAAATACGAGGGAAAGGACCAGCCCTTCATAATAGTAATGTGTCTTTCATCTTCTAAATATGCCTGTACCCATCTCTAATATTAGCAAGAAAATTCTTAGTGTCATAATTTCATTGAAATGAGAAATACTGACTTGTATTTCTCAATGCATGTTTCAAATGGCCCAAAAGTATATACTGTATTTGCCTAGGATTTGCTTCTTGCAAAACTACCATCATACTTCAATAATTTTTCACTTGGACTTTCTGCTAGAAGACATTTTAGGTCTCCTGTCAAGATAAGAATATTCTAGAACTATTTTTATATCTACTTGTCAGACAGGTCTTATTACATTTGATCTGGCATTCGGCATCACATTATTAGATTATATTATAGCTCAAACTTGTCATTTGGGGGAAGGAGAAGCAAATAACATTATAATTCCATGCAGCCTTACTTGCTTTAGATCAAAGACTGGTTCCTGGCAATTTCTGTAATTAAGGAAAATATCTATAAACATGAGGCTTCTAATACATAATTTGAATTCAGCATGGCCTACTCTCTCCTGGTATGTGTAGAAATGTGTCACTTACAGTCATATGAATAAACATGGCTTTGGCAACACTCGCATGTATTAAAAGAAACATTCTGAATATTCCTTAAGACTGCACACACTTGTTTGTTGATATAGTTAAAGGACGGTGTTGAGAGTCAGGGTTGGCACTTACTTCTTTTACCCTGGCGTGATGTTTTAAATGATTATCATTGATCCCAAAGAGGAATAGGAAGAAACTTTGCATGCTTTATTGAAACTTTGCCTCTAAGTGGGAGAGTAAAATCCTCTATGAGAAATCATTTTTATGTCCCTAATCCAGGTAAATTTTTCTTCATGTCATACAGTGCATTTTCTTTTCACGTTGTATGGGAGTGGAAATTAAGTACAAGAACATCATGAAACAACACATTGTTAAAGGAGTCCTCACCTCCACGTATTATTTTAATGTTTTAATTGAAATAGATTACATAAATGTCCCACTTCCCATCTGCCTTCTACCCCCTTCAAGTTGTCACCCTTTGAACCTCTGCCATGTCTTTTCCCCGCCTTCCAGTTGGTAGCCTCTTTTAAAATGAACTAAACTATTTAGAAATTATAGACCATGCAAAACAACATAAATCAAAGTTAGGAAACCAGGGAATAAAAGAAACATAATTTGGAAGGGTAACAAATTGAGGAAAGTTCTCAGAAATGAAGAACAAACAGACAAATTCCAGGAAATAACTCTAGGAAGCACAGCAAAGTCTTAACATAGAAGGAAAATAGTGTAAACTTAAGAGAACACAACAGGTCTGGAGAGATGGCTCAGTGGTTTGGAGCACTGGTTGGTCATCTGGGGGTCCTGGGTTAAGTTCGCAGCAACCACAT
Organism: Acomys russatus; assembly: GCF_903995435.1. Classification (NCBI taxonomy): domain Eukaryota; kingdom Metazoa; phylum Chordata; class Mammalia; order Rodentia; family Muridae; genus Acomys; species Acomys russatus. Next base: position 15,359,968 of record NC_067146.1, on the reverse strand, counting down.
GGTAGCTCATGGCCATCTGTAGTGGGGTCTGGTGTCCTCTTCTAGCCTGATGACATAGATGCAGGCAGGATATTGTATAAGTAGTAAATGAATCAATCTTTAAAAATAAAAGAGAGAGAGAACACAACATATTTCAAGAATGACTCGTAAAAGTAAGGCTAAATACAACGAATCTAGATAATAAAACTCACAGAGAATTAAAGGAGTGAAACAGCAAAATGATTTATAAACAATTTTTAAAAGCCCCAAACTAATGAAACAAAATTTAAAATGTCATATTTTCTGCACACAAAAGCATATTGTCTTAGAATCATTAAAATATCAATAAAAGTCTATCAAAATTACTGGATTTAAGAGACAGAATAGAATATGTTTTAAGAATCTTGGCAAAGAGAGCAATATACTAGAGGAAATCAGACCATGCAACGGAATCATGTAAATTTCTGCCAGCCACTCTGCAGTAGTCCCCTCCGACACTAGGCCTGGGCTGAGCTCTAAGAGTTGCTTTCACTAGTGAGACAAGAAAATACAAGTCAAGCAGAGCCCATGACTGCTCTCCTAGTGACACTTGCCCTCCCCTGCTGCTCTTGGAATGCTGGAATGCTGTGGGGAACTGCAGGCCAGTGTGATAGAGATGACAAATGTATGGGTCAGTCATCATCACCATCAGAGTTGCAGCGTCAAGCCAGACACTGGAGGAACTTTCCCACTGGTTAAAAATTCAACAGTTTGGGTTCCTAGAAGGTTGATAGAGGTGGTGGGTTGAAATCTATGAAACATTTTGATGTAAGTTCCTAAGTCTGCCAAAAGTGTGTGTGCCGGGGCAGAGAGAGGGGGACTAACGAACTACTCAACGGATGTGATACAGAAATATAAGGAACTATAAGCTCCATCAATATTATCACATATCAAAATGCTAGCTGGGAAATGCTTCCTTTATTGTGATTATTGCTGCCAAGGGATAGGCAGTGACTGCCAGCTATAGACTAATATTTTTTGCAGCTCCCATTAACTTAGTCATAGCATCCTCAGTGTAAGAATAATAAAATAGGACAACCCAGTATATCCCCCTCCCCAAGCAAAAGAATACAATACAAAGTGCATCATTGACAAAGGGACTTAAACTGAGTCTAATCGAATGTCTGTTTTCTCTCTCAAATGGAAAATAAAAAAAAGACAGAAATAGTCAACACCACATGTCAAACAGACCCTGTTATCCTACAAATACAAAGCAATGGAAGGTAGAGCATGGAAGAAGACACTACAACAGTGAATTGCTAGTTACTTTTCTAATTGCTGTGAACAAACACATGGCAGAAAGCAACTCAAATACAGAAAGATCTGGGCCTGGAAAGACAGGCCAGCAGTCAGGATAGCCTTCTGCCTAAACTCAGAGTTCAAAAGCAACATCTATGTTGGACAGCTCACAGCTGCCTGTAACTGTAAACTATGCCTGCCCTTGCTCTGAATGACACAGAGACCTTTATGCTTCCTAAAAGCTTGGGGGCACTATAGCTGGGCAGACACTCGGCTATTCTACCCTGATAACACTGGCTACTTTCCAGCATGTGGCCCATTACATGCTATCGTAATCTCACTATAGCACTGCTTTCTCGATCCCTGTTGAAGACAACTCTTCTCCCCTCTCTAGGCCAGGAAGTCCTACCTTAATTCTCCAGACTAGCTATTGGCCATTCAGTTTTTTGTTTGAACAATCACAAGTTGATGGAGAACAATGCTCACAAAACGTTGAGAGAGGAGACGCTTCGTAAAAATGACAACGCATTTGAATATACAAGGATAATCTCTACACAGTGCACAAAAACATCCTCCAACATGTAACTCCAACACCAAAGGGTTCAACACCTTCTGCTGTCCTGAGTGTATACTAACACAGACACATAAATAAATAGTAAAACAAACATTTTCGTCAGTCCTGAAGACGTACATACAAGTAACATCACACAGGCTGAGATGTATAAGATCATCTGTGTATAGACATATAAGCAAACATTAGCAGTTGGTAAGAAAAAGGCCAAGAATTTGAGGAGAGTAAGGAGGGCTATCTGCAGCAGGTTGAAGGGAGAAAAAGGAAAGAATAAATGATCTAATTATATGAAAAATATAAGATTCTTTTCAAGTTTGGCAAGATTTATTTTGACTCACAATGTAAGGAGATGCCTTCCAACATGGTAGGAGAGCCTTGGTGATGTTTGGACGGCTCATATTAGATGAGGTCAAAAGCTAAACCAGTAATCCTCTCCCTTTCTCCATATTTTACCTTTTTCATGTCAGGACACCAACCCCTACCCCATGGGATGGCCCTATCCAGGTGCTGTTTGGGTTGGCACTCCTCAACATCTGTTGAAAACAGCCGCAGGATCAAAAAACAGAGATCTATATAACAGGCTGTTCTAGCCTCAGTAAACTCCACGATGAAGATGGCCTATCAAAGTGATATTACACATCCAAAATTCACTAAATAAATATTAAACCAAACTGAAGCACAGAGCAACACGATATTTCATTGAGTAAAGCACTCTGCCATCAAGCCTGAAAACCTAAATCCAAGACCCAGAAACCACACACAGTGGAGAAAACCAACTCATGGAAGCTGACTTACACACATGCTCCATGGCGTCTGTAGGGAAACACACACACACACACACACACACACACACACACACACACACACACACACACACACATACACACACATACATATACACAGATACACACATACACTCACACACAGACACACATACACACATACACACACACACACACAGACACACACATTTTTAGTGTGGAAAATTCTGTAAATACTTTAACTAAAAACGGAAACAAATTGAACATAAAGTCTAGGTATCCTCCCTTTAAAATATGTATTCAATGATGCTTAGAAGATTACAGACTCTGGGTTTTCAAAGCTTTTTTGGTCTGCTTACTATAATATTTAGGCAATAAAATGATAGAGAAATGCAGAAATCTGACTTCCCTAAGTAACATAAAAATGATTACTCAATATGCATGGTTTTAGGATAATTCATTTGTATTTTTTCTATTTTCTGTACTTTGTAATATAAGACCAATTAAAAACCATAAATATAATAGATTATTTCTGGACAAGACCTGACACTGTATTTTTAAATTATTTTATTAATTTATTCTTGTTACATCTCAATGTTTATCCCATCCCTTGTATCCTCCCATTCTTCCCTCCCTCCCATTTTCCCCTTATTCCCCTCCCCTATGACTGTTCCTGAGGGGGATTACCTCCCCCTGTATATGCTCATAGGGTATCAAGTCTCTTCTTGGCAACCTGCTGTCCTTCCTCTGAGTGCCACCAGGTCTCCCCCTCCAGGAGCCCAAGGGGCATGTCCCATGAAAGCCTTCACTTACCAGAAAACTGGGACAGAGGGGAGGACATCCTTTTGGCACTCTAAATGAGAAAAGCATGGGAGAATGGCAAAGTAGAAGGATCCAGAGAGTCCTAGAAACCTACAAGTAGAACATTATGATAGGCAGATTTGGGCCCAGGGGTCCCACTCAAACTAAGGCACCAGCCAAGGACAATATAGGCAGCAAACTTTAAACCCCTACCCAGATCTAGCCAATGGTCAGAACATTCTCCACAGTTGAGTGGGGAGTGGGATATGACTTTCTCACGTACTCTGGTGCCTCACATCTGACACTGTATTTGTAATCATTACTTGTGCTTAGAATTTTGATTTCATTTGTTTGTTTCTCTTTGCTTCTCAGAGTAAGTAGAATGATCCTGGAGCAGGACCCAGGCTCTCTAGACACTAGGCTCTCACCCCATACTTACTCACAGCTGTTATTTTCTGCCTGTGTCTGTGTTGGCTGGAATGGACCTAGACACGTAGCAGAATTCACTGTGTTAAGTTAATAAAAATCTTTTTTTGCAAGATTTATTATGATAGCCCTGTGATCTGAACTCTTCCCAATGAGACTGATAATACAGTTGGTCTGTATTATGTCACCTTTGGATCGCTATATTAAAAGACACGTTGATCATCCCGCTTCTTTTTTATGGCTCCATGGATCCTTACATAAAGCTTTAAGAATTATAGCACGCATGGAAGTGCTACTGAACATCATTATTGTCAGGCCCTATCTAAAAACTGTACATGAGTATGAACATTCTTATCCTGGGACATCAGGGTTATAGCCTTGGGTCTTAAAACCGAATGACACTAATGAGCAAAGCACATTGGTAAATATTAACATCTTTCCTTTATTTCTCATGCTGAGGCTTAGATCCAGAAAATAATTTTGCCAGGTTACGACTAACATGGTTACACTCCTTCGTAGCCTTAAGCACAGTCAAACTTTCAATTTACCATGTCCTGGAAGCAAAGACACTAGAACAAAAATGAAGATTACATGGGGGAAAAAAAAGAAAGAAAATATCAGAGAGTATCTTGTCATAAAAGCATTGAACGAGCGGCAAAGTCCAAACAAAACCACAGTACACGATTGTTAAAATCACTAGAGCCATTGACCACACAAGCAGGCTGTGTGATACCCTGCGGGGAGAGAGGCTCCACAGAGCAAAGAAAAGGAACCTCACACATTAGGTTTTTCTTATTCTTTCAAAGGTTCACTTATATTTAGATAAAGGATCCAGTGTCAATCTACATATAAAGTCAATGGATTTTGCTTTCCACGGGGAAGAATCTATAACATAGAAAAATAATTAAGCACACCTAAGAAGTCTGAAATTGGCTTTGATGTACTTGAAGGAGCAACACGGCCAGCACGTAGTGAGGGAAGAGACTGCTCTTCCATAAGCAGTTGGTGGCTTTTCTCTCAATGTTAAGTAAACCTTCTGTCACGATTTGTCTGCATCACACTTGTAAATGTGGTAAAGCCCAGGGAACTGCAGATTGGGAAGAACTCAAAACCAGGTGGCTGACAGACATATTTGGTAGATTTTGTTGGTACAGGATTTCACAGATTGTGCTGACTGTACCACACAGGAAGTGGCAATGCCGCCCCCAGATGTTCAACCTGTGCTTCTAATGTCTTGGAATTTTCACTGCAGCAGTGCGCTCCAGGTTTAAGCGCACCCTCGGAGTGGATGCTATGGTTCGCTGATGGGATTTAGAGATTCCACACAATTTCCCATGACTTAGTAACCACAGGCAGAATCACGTGAGGTGGAGATCACTCCATAGTGATGTCTTTGCACATAATTTGGCCACTTAATAGAAGTGATAAAATTTCGATTTTTTTTTTTTTTTTTTTTATTAATTTATTCTTGTTACATCTCAATGTTTATCCCATCCCTTGTATCCTCCCATTCCTCCCCCCCCATTTTCCCATTATTCCCCTCCCCTATGACTGTTCCTGAGGGGGATTACGTCCCCCTATATATTCTCATAGGGTATCAAGTCTCTTCTTGGCTACTTGCTGTCCTTCCTCTGAGTGCCACCAGGTCTCCCCCTCCAGGGGACATGGTCAAATGTGAGGCACCAGAGTATGTGAGAAAGTCGTATCACACATGTCCCACGAAAGCCTTCACTTACCAGGAAACTGGGACAGAGGGGAAGGCATCCTATTGGGACTCTAAATGAGAGACGCATGGGAGAACAGCAAAATAAAAGGATCCAGAGGGTCCTAGAAATCTACAAGTAGAACAATATGATAGGCAGATTTGGGCCCAGGGGTCCCGCTCAAACTAAGGCACCAGCCAAGGACAATACAGGAGGTAAACTTTAAACCCCTTCCCAGATCTAGCCAATGGTCAAAATTTCGATTTTTAAGACCTTTTAGTACCCTTTCCACACTACATTTCTATTTGAGATGTACCTGAAAAAAAAAAGCTTACAGTTTGAAATGAAGTCCTGTTTTTCCTTGGGCACTCCAAACAGGATTTTTTCCAGAGAGACAAGTACATCAATTTCTTTGTAAAAAATTTAGTTCATTTTATAGTATGAAAGTGAATTTCAGGGTTATCTGGGGACTTCATTCACAGAATCCTTCAGTAGTGAAGTGGCGAGCTAAGACAAAAAGCAAAAGCTCACTGATCAAATTACAGAGTAGACCATCAGGTAGGTAAAAGGCAGAGGGATCAGGAATACAATAGTCATCCTATCGCTGGCCCTCAGGCACAGTGCAGAGGGCATTAAGGAGGCAGAGATAAGAACGTGCTCTTATCACACTCACCTGGCAATAGGAGCTGAGTAAAAATTGACGTAGATTAAGGAAGTATTATCAATGTGTGTCTAAACGGATTTATGTTTTAATATAAGGAATAAGCTCTCAATATGTCTTGTTTATATTTGGGGTGAAACTTATCTCAAATAACTTCCTGGTCATGAGGGACAATGTTATTTTTTTCTCCATCTTTCTCTTACTGAAAGCCAATTTTTTTCATACAATACATTGATCACAACTCTCCTCCTCCAATTCCTACAAGATCCTCCCTCAGCCCTTATATGAATATGAATCCACACTCCTTCTGTCTCTCAAACAAACAAGCATCTAAAAAACAAAAAGAAGAAAAGAATAAAAATAAACAAACTAGAACAGGACAAAACAAACAGAAGAAAAAGCCAAAGAAAACACACACACACACACACACACAAACACATAGATGCAAAGACATAGGTCAAACAAACCTATGTTTGAGTTGTTAGGCATGGGAGTCCAGTAGATCCCGAAACAGTACAGGTTGTGGTTGCCTGTATTGGTACTCACTAGACTTGAAGGTAAGATGCTACTGTCTAAAACACAATTCTTGAGTATGATGCTTTCCTGGTTTCACACCTATTGGCTATCTTTCATCCTGATTTGCTATACAAGTGATCAGAGGAAAGTCATAAACAGTCTTACCCATCTTTGAAACCAGTAAGGTGCAATGAGTAGCCTGATTACATATGCACATTCATGTAATAGCAGCAACTCTGTTGTGAGCATTACCAATTGCCTTCTGACTAGGTTTAAGGGCTGCACAATGGGAAAGAACTCACATCTGGCCCTGTAAGGAACCACAGCTGGGAAAATTTACTACTATTATTTTCTCAAGTGAATATAGTATTAAATTGTCTTCTAAATACTTGTTTTTATATCCTTAGATGAGTACAGGTGTTTGAGAGGATTGTAGCAAAATAGTGTCCTGGAAATGACTAAGCCCCTCTAGTTACCTGTACAAGCCTTGTGCAAGTTAAGTCAGTCTAAAGTCTGCACAACGAGGAAGCCTTACCCTGAGCTTAGGAGTAATTGTAGTTGATGAATGAGATAGAAAAGAACATCAGTTTTCTTTTGGGATATAAACTTTAGTCTATTGTCCATGCTCTAGTGGATGGCCCTGTATTCATCCATATGTTGGTAGCAGTTATTGGACTCAGTGGGCTAAAGACAAGTGTATATCGAGTTAAGAGGACAGTGAGGTATGGGAGGTCTGTTATAGTTACAGTGTCATTGTAGAGTTCGAACATGGTCAAAATATATGACCAACAAATATGGACTTCTCAATGAATAAATAAAAATATATGCAAAACAAAATAATGTGAGTGAGCTTTTAAATATTCTGTGGTGCTTCAAAATTAGATGGTGTCTTAAGAACATTCTGGGGCCTTCGTTTGCTTCTGATCAATGTATAGGCTTGTTTCTTTTGTGTTATATACTTATCTTCTCCCCAACAATAGTATTGGTTGGATAGAGTCAACTATAGTTTCATTTTGCCAGAAAGGAAAGATTTATGAAAGTTACAGATTCACAATTTATAATAATAAAGCACAGAACATTTTTTTGGAGAAATCTTATAAAGCAGGAAAGTCAAGATGCTCAAAAAAAAAAAAAAAAATCACATAGGAGGCTACAGAGAAACAAAATAGGATTTCAGCAAAAATTACATAGATTAAGAAAAGTGTTATATATGTGTGTGTCTAAATGTACTGGCACTTCACTCTCTACAATGACCCCCTATGTACAATACATCTTACTGCATGGCACAAAACCACCTTCATGAGAGTTTTCAAATGCACTGGAGAAAAGACTTCCTACCTCATCTTCTTAGCACTATTTTCATGAAAACAGAGCAATAGGAAACCAAGCACCCTTAGGTGTCAAATTATTTTTTTCCCTTAACTAAAACAGAAACTTTTTCTTCTCCTAAATTTCTGCCTAATTGAATTATCATAAATGTACTTCCCAACTCACTCATACAAGTGCTATTTTTACAAAAATCAGATGTGTATCAATAAATATGTGACTATTTCTAAAAAATGATACAAGCACTTATTTTGGCACCTTCGTATTTTAAAAAATGATCTACTTGATAATAAAACCAACTTTAGGAGTAACTTTAATGCTTGCCTGTCGTGCCTCCTGGGAAGGAATAAGTCTTCCTCTAATAACTTTGCTTGTCATTCCGTGGTCCTACGGCTCAAAGAGGAGAGAGACACACAGCTTTCCTAGGCTGCAGTCATCTGACTCATACTTGCCTAAAATAGCACTTTTATCCACCACATGTCCTGGTCACAGCAAAGACTGATTGAGATAGTACTAAAGGGAAGGAAATGAAAACTCATTAAGATACATGTGTAGACAAACTAAATGAGAAGTTTATGGGAGAGATAACATGTGATTTGAGCAGGAACATCAAGGTCACCATCTAAGGGTGGTTATCATCAAACATATTTATACTATTAAGATGAAGGAGGAAGAAGCATGAGACAACTGAAGTGATTCATATTTTATGGGGGAAAATACACCACAGTGACACATTTTTAGATGGTCACCAACAAAGCCAGGGCACATGGTAGAACCGTTTCAGAAATAAAATCCTTAGCAAACAGGAAGGAACTAAGTAAGTCTGAAAATTCACACACAGGAAGCATTAAATTGCTAATGCATTTACTTAGATAATTAAGGACAATCTCAGGTGAAAGCATTTGCTGTTGAAGGAAATGAAAATATTTCTACCATATTATTCAAGTTGCCTGGCTCCATCAATCTAACTTATTAGATTGGTTAATCACTTGGTATTGTCTTATCATCACTGCCTAGACGGCTTAAAGCATTAAGCCCTGTCGGGTGTTCTGTGCCTTCTTCATTTTCAAACTGAGTCTGTGAATCAATTAATCATAGCTGTGTCTCACAAACAATACCATTTGTATTTAAAATAAATATTTGCAGAAATCAACAACAAACTCAGACTTAACATGACCCTTTTTTCAAAAAATTTACCTCAGCAAATAATGACAAATTTCCTAACCATTGGCCTCCCCCATACTTGCACGTGGATGACGGCTTTTTTTTTTTTTTATCAAAACAAGTTGTGAAATTCCATTTAACAGTCCACCGTTTAACCAGACACACTTGTATGACCAGTATTTGAAAGTCTCTGTCCTCTCATAGTCAAGCTTCCTCTGCCATAGTTGCTCAGGGGAAGCTTTCTCTCCTTACTTTTGAGAATCCTTAACGTACCCATTTATGTACTGTGCAGTTTGCCTGCCGTTGGATACCTCTTGTGGTACTCTGATCTGCTGCCAGTTTTTTTTTTCTCTCTCTCTCTCTCTTTTTCTCTTTTTGGTTATTGAGACAAGGTTTCCCTGCATAGCCTTGGCTCACCTGAACACACTTTGTAGGCCAGGCTGGCCTTGAACTTGCAAAGATCTTCCTGCCCCTGCCTCCCTGAATGTTGGGATTACAGGTGTGTGCCACTGTGCCTGATTTGTTAGTTCTAATCCAGAGAATGCTTTGCCCATATTGATTCATCCAATAGGACAATGCAAACGTTTTCTTAATATCCCAACACTTGTCGTATCTGGCCATTATTTTAATTAAAAAAACTTTTCATCAAAACCTTGAGGCTAGCCAGAGACTGTAGAAAGCAAGACCACTGAGATGGCTTGTCTGTGGCTACTCCTGAAGGGATGAGTTGTTTGATCACCCAGAGTGAGAGAGAATCAGACACTGAGAATTGTCCTCTGACATCCACACTGATGCCACGCATAGCTCCACACTCCCACACACATTAAATGAATAGATTAATTAAATGTGACTATTTTTAAAGACAGAAGTTGTGCTAATCACAAGTTCTACTAGAGGGAAGAGTCTTATTAACCTCTACATATTATTATCTCAAAAGGCCAAATTCATGGGCATGATGTCAGAAATTTCGATCTTCACTCACTCATTGTGAAATTCTTACTGGGGAAGAAAAAAACAAACAAACAAACAAACAAACAAAACTGCGTTCTATGTTTTAGATTGTTTCAATGATTTTCTCCCTTTGAATGTAAGCTACCCAATGATATAATTCCATTTAAAAAAATACCTTTCATTATTATGCACCAAATACTTGCTTCTTTATTACCTAATATTTCCTTCCATATAAGAACATTGGCTTTATATTAGAATAACTCTTTGAAAATATCTGTGAAATCTATTTCTGTCTTCTTGCAACATAAGGCACAATCTACCTTAGAGATTGAATTCAAATACCTTATTAAAAATATGACAAAATAAGCAGCAAATCTAAACCTGTTACTTTCCCCTGCAGCTGAACATTTATGAATCAGTAATTTCTTGGACTTTGTCCAGCTAGTTAAAACCTACTTATTCTTGAAGTTAATAGCTGTGCAAATGAAGCCAGTAGAAAATATTTTACACCTATTTGCACATTGAAATTAGTGCCGTGTCTGAGGTTATGGATATAGTTTGAAATTTCGGGGTGTGGTGGATATGTGGGGGTACACACACATATGTGTGTTCAGGTGTGTGCAGCCATGCATGCATGTGTAGAGGCCAGAATGTGACATAGGTATTTTCTATGTGGATATTTATCTTATTTTTTAATGCAGAGTCACTAGTTGAAATTACCCATCCTTCCACTAAGGCTGGTTATGCAGCAACCTCCCAGGATCCACCTCTCTCTACCTCCTCCCCTCATATGCAACCATGCTAGGTTCTGTGCTTGGGTGCTGGGGATTTGAACCCCCAAGTCCTCATGATTGCATAGCAAATGATCTTACCTGCTGATCCATCTACTCAGATCAATTATGAATATTGTTAGTGTCTTTTTCTCTAGTCCACATGTTAAAATCTGAAACATATAGATTACCCTCATTGGCTTTATTTGAAGGTTGTACATACATACATACATACATACATACATTTTGCTATCTCACTGAAACTCACTATTAAACCCCCTTTTGTGTTGCGCCTCACTCGGCCAGCAAGAAAGACGCGACCACCAGTTCTTCTCCAAGCAGTTTATTCAAGCTCTTCGTGCAAGCAACTCCCCCAAACCACACCCGTCACGCACTAATAAGGCATACTATCATCTAATCCATTCACGCCACGTCTCGCAACCTCATAGGTCCAAGAAGGCGGAACTACCGCAGGCCATGGGCTATATCCAAATAAGGACTTGTTTGTATTCTACAGAGGCGGCTCTGGCGGTGTGCCAGGCGCCATCTTAGGGTGCGGTCCTCGGGGCCTCTCCACACTTTTGAAACCGATAGGAAGGACCTTAAGTGTTTGAAAGAATCACATCATGCTCAGATGTCAGACTCTGACCTGATTAACCTCCTCTCCACCAAAAGCTATATTCATCATCAGTAATTTCGTACATGTAACAGAGAAGCAGTTTTATTTTTAACATTTTGGGGTAATTTTGGGAAAGAGTCAGTATGTTTTATTTTCATAGAAGCAACACCTATGCCATACAACGTTAAAATTTTCAGTTTACACTAACATTAAGTATGGGTTATTCATTGGGCAAATGTTAGAATTTCGTTAGATTATAATGAAAAATATTGGGGATTATAGTCTGTTTGGAAGTGTATTTTGTTTTATTGTTTAAATTTCCTTTTTTGTTTGTTCATTTTTGAGGTAGTACAGTATATGATGGCCGATCTCTCAGAGCTTCTAGAGAAATATCCCTGATTTCTGAAAAGACCTAGATTGGTGCAAAGACAACAGGACAGCATTTACAGAACACTGGCCCTCTGTTTCATAAATGTTAAAATAGTATTATAAACCACACTGGGTATAGAAGAGTAAGATATTAATAACAAAGGGTCCAATTCTATAAAAATACAATAAGGTAGAGGCCAAGTGTTCACCATTTGCTAAGTAAAGTGGATACGTTCTAAATATCTTGTAAATTGATTTTCTCTTAAACTTGAATGTATGTTAGACCCCAGGAAAAATCATTTCAGGTCAGTTCCTGCTCAGGTCATCTGACTTCTATGTCCCACATGTGTGCTGTCTCCTGCAGTAGGGGCCCACCCTCAGCACTTGAAAGGCAAACAAGGGCTGTATCTATACCCTATGTTCTGAGAGTCACTTGGACTCGCCTGGCCAACCAGTCTAAAGTGTTCATGAAGCTGGTATTAGGCTTTGTTCTAGTTTATGGTTCTTCCAGGGGAGCAGCCAGCCACCATGGCTTGACAGAAAATACTATACAAACCTTCAAGGGATAGAAGAAATTAAAAAGTCCTACCCACATGCGACAACTATAAACCATGATGATTGCCACCACGACACCATAAGGTACACTAAAAGGCACTCACATGTTAGTGCTACCCAATAGCTGCCTCAAACAGCTGGACTTAAAGCTCAGTCAACAGGAGGTTGTTGGCTTGTACTGGAAACCTAGGCAGATTCCTAGGGCTAATGAAGTCGCCATTTTGCTAGACCAGCATAGTTCTTTACTGCACTCAATATCAACACCAGTCACCAAAGAAACCTCTCTCTACAACAAATAGAGACCATCACAGAAAACCACAACTGAGCACTACACAGAATTCGACAGGCCATGGGGATTCCAGCCCCAGTGGGCACATCCATAGCACAGCCTGGGCACATGTGACTCGGGGAGCACAGAGGAAGAAGGGAAGGAGAGATGGTAAGAAACTGAACACCATGAAGCTTGCTTTGAACTCGGCTCCTCATGCTCTGCACATCACGTGCTTTTACTCACCTAGTCACTTATAGAAACGACTCCACATACAAAACTGGACCAACTGCAATATCAATGAACATGTTCATGTGAAAAAAGTAAATAATTTCCTGAGGTCTCACTCCTAGACAAGGAACTAGGGGCGACTAGTGAGTGCTTAACGGAGAATTAGCTCCTCTCAGTGTAAGCGTTGTCCAATGTAGAGTGGGAAGCCTTAACACAAAGAACAAAAAGTGAACACAGCATATGTGTGTGTGTGTGTGTGTGTGTGTGTGTTTACATTAGCACACTAGAACATATGTATATATGTAGCAATAATAAAGAAAAAGAGGCTACCAACTTGAGATTGAGGGAGGGAAACATAAGAAGCGTTGGAGGAGGGGCTAAAAAAGAGAAAAGGGAGCAGGAAAGTTAAATAATTCTATTTCAATGTTAACAAATGAACACTAGTGACCTTATGAAGCCTAGGTCTATGTACATTGAATTATGCCAATAAAAAAACCAAACAAGTACATCCCCTAATTAAAATTAGTAGAATAACCTAAACCTTGAAAGAAAAGAAGGACAGAAGGATAGCTCAGCTCAAACTTTTCTACCACAGCAATGTTTTATGAATTAATGATGGATTCATAAAATTTATCTTGTAGGGGAATCCTTGCATCTCCTTAAATCCAATTTTCTCCAGAAAATAATTATCGAGCCGTGACCAAGCTTTGTGTCATGATAAACACCTTGTTATAGTACACAAGACGTGCTGAAATTATGGTCTGTATGTTGGGAAGAAGCAGACTTTCCTCTGCCACTCATTTTCTTCACGTATGCACTGAATTATTCACTTACAGCAACTTTAATGAATGTAAAGAACGCTATTGGGCTTAGTTCCTGCACTCTTTACACATGAAAGTTACCAGCCTGTATCTACTGGACAGGGGTGATCACTTACTGACAGGTGAGTACTGGCCTAAATGTTATTCATTATTAGGGACATTATCATTAGAAGTGATGATTTATGGCCTTTTGATATTTAGTCATAAATAATGAGGGAAGGATCCAATAATTAGGATAACTAAATCACCCTGTGGAGGAAGATATAAGTTAACCTATTAATTGAACTGCTTGCATCTATCCTTTTGAATGCAAAATATGTAGTAGTTCTCAGAATGACAAAACATGTATATTTATGATAAACTAAGGCAGCTGTGAAAATAAGATGATGGTGAGGCATAGGGAGCCTTGTAGAAGACTCAGAAGATGGAGACAAGGTCCTGGAGGTGACAGGAGCGTCACAAGAAAACCAATAGAGCCAACCAACCAGGGCCCAGAGGGGCTTGCTGTCACTGAAGCCCCAACCAAGGACCACACATGGACCTGACTTAGGCCTCCTACAAGGGTGTAGCTAATGGGTGGTTCTGGCTTCGTGTGGGACCCCTAGTAAGAGGGTCAGGGACTCTCTCTGATATGGACTCTCTTGCAAGCTTTTCAACTACTTCCCCTGGCCAGACTACCTTGCCAGGCCACAGGGGAAGAGGACATGTTCAGTGCTGGTATGACTTGAAGAGCTGGGTGGATAGGAAAGGATGCTCCCCTTTTTTGAGGAATAGAAAAGGGGATGAGGGAGAGAGAAGGAGAGTGGGACTAGGAGGAAAGGAGGGATGGAGCTATGACCAGGATGTAAACTGAATTCTTTTGAAAAAAGGATGACGCTGAGGGTAAATTTCCATTGACCATTGCACCGCCTGGTACACTGCTATCAGCCACCTTTTACTCAAAGATTAGCACTGAGAATTGAATCTCATTGATATCAACTTCCATAAAAATAACCTATGAGATGATAATTAGGAGAAGCCAAGAACATCATCTGAAACTCAGTAAACAACTAAGGAAAACTTTAGAACTGCATCCTGAGACAGGAGAGATGGCTCAGTGATCACAGCGCTTCTTGTTCTCCCAATGAACCCAGAGCTCAGTTGCTACCATGCACATCCTGAGGCTCACTGTTGCTGTTCTCTATTGCTCCGTCTCCAGGGCAACTGGCATGCTCTTCTGGCATCCACTGACATTTGCACATGTGTGCACACAGACCACCCCCTTCCCCCACATACACACACTCAACACGTAGATACACAAGCATATACCTGACTGCTTTTAAAAATATTAGCAGGAAAACAGCTCCAGTTTCTTGTTATTTGATTCAGCATTAGCCTCCACATGAGGCTCTGATTAATGTTGTGATATTACAAGCTATTTATGCTTAACTCAACATCAAATACAACTACCTGTAATTTTCTTTGTATATATCACAATAAACTATAGCTACATACTTGTATTAAGTCTATCTATTATGATCAGTGGGCATAGAAATCTAAAATAAAATTTACATGTGAAAGGCATATGTAAACAAGACCAGTTATAAGCAGACACCCCAAGCCGAAGTAGTTATCTACCACGTATGTCACTCTCTCTTAACTGCCATTTTGCTATCTTTTATCACCCTGAAAACATCTTTGAGAGCATTACACTTATGTTTTGCTTTTGTCTTTTAAATTAATTTTTATCCTCTTAACAATACCATTGAAGACATTGTTTGAAGTAGGATATATTTTGTATTTAATGGCTTATGACCACTTTAATAACTCTTTGGCCAATAAAGTTTTATTGAAATATTTAGTTTGAAATAGTTATAAACAAAGAAGTTACTAAAAAAGTCACAGATATGTCTTGTGAACCTGTCACCCAACTGTAGCAAACTGTACCAGAGTTATATCTTACATGTCTCTACAACATTTTAAATAGAAAAAGTTGATTTGATTCCTGGACTATACACCTTGCACAGGTCTCATTATGCTTTTATTCCCTCACAGCTACCTGTAAGCATGACTGACTGCTCCTATGAAAACTGTCACTTGCATTGATTCATAGACTCCTCATAAAGAATATACGGACTGGTCCACTACTCCAATCAGTCTCCTTTATTCTATGGCTTGTATATTCATCCCTGACCTTTTCTCCCATAAACCCTCATAGTCAGTAACTTTCTTTACTTGTACACTTTATGATTGCAAG
Organism: Acomys russatus; assembly: GCF_903995435.1. Classification (NCBI taxonomy): domain Eukaryota; kingdom Metazoa; phylum Chordata; class Mammalia; order Rodentia; family Muridae; genus Acomys; species Acomys russatus. The sequence goes on along the minus strand of NC_067146.1, from coordinate 15,343,962 downwards.
ATAAATAGCATCATACAGTGAATTAGCTCTGGGACTAGTTTTTTTCTCTAAGCATAATATCTTCGTATTAAATCAATTCATTAAAAAGTCAAGATTTATTTCCAATTTACCATCTAATAGTATTGTGTTTTCTCTATGTGTCACTATCTGTTTTGTTGTTCAGCATTCTCAAAAAAGGATACTTGAGTCATTTCAATTCGAGGCATAACAAAAAAAGCTCATTTAAGTATCATGTACAGACTTGAATATTAACAGATGCTCATTTCTCCACATTAGTTGTCCAAGGTTCTAAGTGTTGAGTTACATGGCAAATATAGGTAAAGGACTATAAAAAAAAAGGATAGGGTAAATTCTTCAGTGGCCACACAGTGTACGTGGTAGCCAGCAATGTATGAGAATCCCAGTTCCTCTACAAGATATCTTTATTTTATCCAGGTGCATTAATTACATCTTGTCGCTGTAGTAAAGTACCACGAACAAAGAAACTTACAGAAGAACTATAAGAGAAGTGAGGCCATCGCTTCTCCAAGCCAACTCCTAATGATGTACACTTTCCAGCATGGCTGCACTATTCCCCAGTCAGTGCCACCCAACGGGGACCAAGTGTACAAATTCCTGAAACTGTGGGGTGCATTCTGACTCAAACCAACACGTCAGGTGAGTTGCAGTGCAGTTTTAAGTTGCATTTTGTAATAACTAATGTAGTTGAACACCCCTTCCTAAGTTTATCACCTGAGTATATTCTCTGATGATATACTAGAGTAGTTTGTTCATTTCCTTATTGGATGATGTATTTTATCACAGAGAGAGCAATAGACTGGCCTCTAAGTATGTGTGATTACAGACAAAAGCTGATTCCAGGCTGAAGAGCTTCCTCCTACAAAGAATGTCATGAAAGCAAACCCCTGGCTGCCAAAACCTGAGAGAAAAAGCAGTAAATGTGGGCTCACTCCCAAACAGAGCATGTGTGCCACCCAGCAAAGGCTTAGAGGCCCTACTATTTATCTCTCAATCACTGGCTATTGATGGGCTCAGGGAAAGGGAAGTCGGTTATGTACCTACTGCTGAGCCCTCCAGGCTCAAACAGATAATTCCAAACTCAAGATCACACAGACTGCTCTGCTTAACCAAGGGACAGCCATGATGCAAGAGAGAAACCTGTGAGAACAAAGAGGGCCAACTGTAGAGAGGTAGGGGTGGAGGGTGGTCACTATACTCTCTGTGTGATCGCTCTGTGGGGGATACGCCTAAGTCTTTCCCCTGAGTGGATGACTTCTCTCTTCATTTACTTAACCCAACTTTCACAGAATATATTTGACTGTGATGGCAGATGTAGGAGTCATCTTCCATTCGTGAGACAGAAATATTTGAACAAGGAACTTAAGGGGAAGAAGATTTATTCTGGCTAATGTTTTCAGACTGTTTGGTCCACCATGGTAGGAAAGGCACAACCAAGAAAGCATCTTACATCATGGCAGACCGGAAGAAGAGAGAAAAAACACAGGGAGCTGTGAGCTGAAACACAGCACCAAGGACAGGGCCCAGACACCGGCTTCCCCCAGTGGCCTCACTGCCTACTTCTCAAACATCTCTCAGTGGTGTGTACTACCAATCTACCAAGGGTTTTGTTGGTGGGTTAGACCAGAGCTCCGTGACTTAGTCTTCTATGAAAATTCCCTTCCAGACACAAACACTCACTAGAAACGTATTGATCGAGCCAAATTGGCAATCACGACTAAGCTATTTCAGAAGACAAAAAGTATTTTCTACATTGTGACTTTAAGGGTTTAGCTATAGTTCAGCTGGTGGAATGCTTGCCTTGTGTGCACAGGACCCCAACTTCAATCTCCACTTTTACGAAAAAAAATTCAAATAACTAACAAATATAGACCTTGGCTTTGTTCATATCTGTTCCAGAATGGTAATACATATTTATTTCTTAAGTTTTTTAGTTTGTATTTTATAGTTTTATACTTGTTGTATGCATGGCTTATTACATTAAGTATGCTGACACCCAAATCTATTCAAATTATTCCAAGTAACAGAATTTAAGTATTTCCAATAGTGGAAAATATCCCGTTGTGCCTATGTGCCATAATTTCTGATCAACAGGTGGACCCCTCAGCTGGTGCCATTACTTGGCTATCTTAAATAGTGCAGCGAACACAAGGATTCACATATCTCTTCAACCTGCTGATTTCAGGGAAACAGGGTCTTTGCTACAGGGAAGCCTATGTTCAACTAAGTACTGGGAGTCTATTGTATAAGGAAATAATAATGAATATTCAGAGACAATTAGAAATCTTCACCAGTTAGTCTTAAAAACAAAGCCAACACGATGATTCAGCAGTTTGGCAGCTTTTCTTCCCATCAAGGCCTGGCAGGGACATGGCATAGCTAATGTCTCTGAGGGCTGACGTTCTCCAAGTCCTTCTGCCTGCCTCACTGTTTAAGCGACACTATCGGATGCCATCCCTTTGTCTTCGTTCCTTCATAATTAGATGCAAACTGCAGTAGCACAGGCTTGAGCTTGGTAAACCACCCTTGAATTATTTTCCTTGGCTCTGTTTCACATAGGGTTTATGATCTCTGACTCAACCCAAGTAAATTCTGGGTGATATAATAGCTATTGGTTCACATATTCATGATAAAAGTTTGTTTTCCTCCAGCAATGAGCACTGCCAAGGAGAAATGAGTGATGGATTTAGAAAATGGAGTTGAATTGAATTTCTGGGGGAAAAACACATTTACACCAAGAAACCTCAGGCCAAAGTTACTAGGGCATTGGGGGAGCAGAGCTGGCTGTATCTCATCTTGATTGGTGTCGGGTTGGTATTCTAAGTGCTGCCCAAGGGATCTCTGACATTTTTTACTCAGATGAGGAACTAAATATCATTAGAAAATGTGCCCCATATGATCATATCCTAAGCCCTTTCTGGTTCCAGGGGAGGATCAGGCTGGTCTGCATCCAGGAGACTTGGCATCACTCGGCAGCTGGAAGGGGAGCTTGGCTGGATGAGGCAGTGAAAGTCATCAAAGGATGAATCACACTGCCTGTGACCCACTGGGGGAGAAACTGACATTCCTGTTACTTTATTTTCCCTTGAAAACTGTTAAGTCTGGTAAATGTTAACTAAGCTTTCTCATAACTGACAAATGGGGAGACCAACACTCAGATTGCCCAAGAATGCCTCGGAAGACAATTATACCTCTTTCTTTCTTTCTTTCTTTCTTTCTTTCTTTCTTTCATTACAAATACAACATTTAAGGCTGCAAATAATTTTGAAAGAGAAGAAAGCTGAAAACTTGATCAGCCAGTGATAACCACATTACCTCAGCTTCAAAGCTCTGGTTTTTACGAATACGTCAAACCTGGTATGTACTTACCAGCATTACATATTCAGTCTGATCGTTAGCGGCAGGCACCTTTTGACATATTTATCGGTGAGTTTTGACACATATACAAGGGTGTATTCAGCGATCAGCTTTGGCTTGTGCTTCGCAATTTGGAGTGTATTGAGAAAAAGAAGCAACACAAACAGCTGCTTGGGAAGCAGGAAGAACCGGACCCTGAACTTTCAGGCCCGATGGACTGGTTCTTATGCTGACCACACTGACAGCTATCTAACCCTCAGGTGAACTAATCTCTGCCTTTGCTTATCACAAGTAAATTAGGACATTGTTAAAAAAAAAAAACTACCCATAACCGAGGTGTTAAGCCATAAAAATTACGATTTTTGAATTTTTCATTTTGATAATGTAATAAAAATATTTCATAAATATTTACTCATTTACTTACTCATTCAATAATTACTTAATATCTCACACATTCAAAATAGCTTTTTCTGGCCTCTTTGAGGCGTCTGGCTCTGACTCAGGGAGCTTCTCTCCCTGACCCCTTCAGTCCTGAGGCCCCTGTTGCAACTGAGCCTCTACTGTAGCAACGGCATCCCGCAAAGCACACACCCAGCCCCCTGCAGTGGCATGCCTAATCCATGCTCCACAATGTCTTCATCCCTTCAAAGCCAGTATGATGAGACTCCTAGGATTACCAGGTTAGCTATGGGTTTTAGATCAGTCTCCTCCTGGAGGTCAGCGCATCTGTGTGATAACCCTAAGCAAGTACATCCCAGAAGATTTTATCTCTGTGCTACTGGCTCCTTCCTTATTAATTACAGTTGGTTTCTGAGCCTCCACTACCCACCATTGATTATCTCAGTAAAACAAAGGTTTCATTTCAGCTTTGCTGGTTTCGTGTTAATCACAGCTAATGCTTCAGCCCCAACTGATTAGAAACCACATTGCCTTAATTCAAATACATCACAAACTATCCCTCTGAAACCTCATGATTCGTGCCTGCTTCGTCTACCTTTTCTCCACATTCTTGTCTTCCAAGCGCCCAAAAAGCAGCTTATTAAGCTTTGAGCAGTCAATGGCTCTTCCTGCCCAGTGTTCCAAAAACTTCTAGAATCCTCTCCAAGATAACAAACATGACCAGGGCCATCACGGCCACATCTGCATCTCAGGCACCAATGACTGTCTTAATTTTCTCCATTTTGCACTAATAAACATTGTTCAAAATGAGCCAGGGGGAATAAAGGCTTTATTTGCCTTATAGGTTCTATTCCACTATCAAAGGAAGCTAAGGTGGGAACCTGGATGGAGGAAATGGAACAGAGACATTAAACAGAGACTAAGGAGAACGGGAACATGGTGTGCTCTCTATGGCTTGGTCAGTTCGGTTTTGTTGTTGTTTTGTTTTGTGTTTTTTTGTTTTGTTTTTTGTTTTGTTTTACAATTCAGGACCACCTGCCTAAGAGTGAGCGGGGCTTTCCCACATCAATCATTAATCAAGAAAATGACTCACACACTTGCCAAAGGGCCAGTCTGATAGGGGTATTGCATTTGGAATGACAGACAGAGGCAATCCTTCTTTCAAAGACTTTTCATGTCTTTGAAAGGCAGGAAACAATTGAGATTCCAAAATTAACCAGCATGGGCTGCATAAAAATCTATTTAATTTTTATCTTGTGACAACCTAAAATTGTGCAAGCCACCATCAAACTTGAGATATTCCTGCCTCGGCCACTTGAGTAGATAGATTCTTTTATATAGAATAAATATAGGAAAACTACTACGTTGCTGTTATCACTCATTTATTTATTTATCATTCATTTATTCTTAAATCTGCCACCCCAGTGTCCCTGGATATTTCCTCTTGTTTAAACTCATAATGAGTAGATGGACACACAGGGTGAGTTGTGGAGACAGGAGTGTTTTCAGCCCTCCCTGCTCCTTTGGAATAAAGGAGCCTACACAGGAACATGGTCAGATCACACACTGCTGCATCCTGGTACAAAAGGGACTGAGCATGGCGGCACTCTCATCTAGGCTTGCACGCCTGCCTCCAGACAACTTTGATTGCAATAGCAGGTCAAGATGACCCCTTTCTCCAGGATCTCCTGATTTTCATTGACTCATTCAAGCCCAAGCCCAAGAGGCCCCTCTGAGAGTTCATCTTAAGTGAGAAGTCAAGCCTTACCTGTGTTTTCACCTCCACACAGCTCCTCTTTCCTGACATCATATACTTAATATTGTAATGAGTCTTCTTGTGGGAGAGGATGATAAACACTCAGCCTCGATTCTGTCAGACCTAGGCAGGTGTGTTCAAGTGCGCAGCACTTGAAAACTGAAGCAGAAATGGATTTAGAAAATATTTTTCCATTTGGAAACAGAGTGTTACAGTGTTATTTTTAAGAATGCATTGGCAAATTCAACTAATGTTAAGAGAAATACAGTCAGTTTTACCTGAATTTCTTTCGCCCTTGCTGGTATTTGCATTTCAGGGTTTTCTTTTTTCCTCCTTTGGCACCTTGCTTTTTTCCAGAAAGAGTTCATTTTCTTAAATAAAAAAAAAAAAAAAAATTCAGAGAGGCAGTTATTCCAACAATCTCCAGAACACAATTTCAACTCTGGGTCTAAAATATTTGGCACTTTCAGGCAATAATTTATAATCCTCCATCAGACCCTGCCATTTGAAGTAATCACAGTTTTGTTATTTTATCTCAAAAATTGTGTTCTCTGGGACTGCCATTCAGAGAAAAATATACCAAAATACAGATAAAACCAATCATTCTGTCACCCCCTGTTCTACATCTCAGTGGAGATGATGGTGACAGATGAAGAGCCTTTGAAAGAAGGATTGCCTCTGTCCATCAGACCAAACGCAACTTGTTTTGTGTTGTCAGATAACAATGCTGACTGAGGCAATGAAAGCAGGCACGGCCAAGAGCGTCAGTGGAAAAGCCCATCACTCAGTTTCTACCAATAATAAATACATGGAGAAAAAAAAATATACATTCATTACATGGTTGAAAGACTCAAAGCCCATAACATTTAGAAATGCAATTTCCAGACATTCGGTAAGCTTTTTCAGAAGCTGTAGCAGAATTTCAATGGGATATTTGCTCATCCTCAAAGCCCTGCTGCTGTTACTAGTTTTCCATGTTTCTGTATGGGACATTCCCTTTACCAATCCTCCCAGGGGGTAAATGTTGACAAAATTATGGGTCAGAATCTAATGCAATAACTGGAAATGGGATATATTAATAAAAAATGATTAATCATGTTTAACTACTGGTCAGCTAGTCCATATCATTAGGCCAAGATTCCCAAAGTTTTGTGTCTTTTTTGTTTGTTTGTTTGTTTTTGTTTTTCCAAACAGGGTTTCTCTATGTTATCGTGGCCATCCGGGACTCACTTTGTAGACCAGATGGCCTTGAACTCACAGCGATCCACTTGCCTCTGCCTCCTGAGTGCTGGGATTAAAGAAGTGCACCACCACACACCAGCTGTATCTTGTTCACAAGGTGCACTGAAGAGTTCCCACAAAATGAATGTTAAACACAGGGTAATAAGATCATGGGAAACAGCATATGACATCCTAAGGACTGTACTCTGGATATAAGGATACAAACAGAAGCACGTTGTTAATCAGTTGACTGAGATGCCTAGCTGGGATCAAGACAATCTGAAGGAAGGACTCACTCTTGGTGAAATGGTTCTAGTGTTCTCCAAAGCCAGCAGGGACACTCAACTATTATACTTTATATTTAACCTTAAATGCATTTGTTTTCTCTGTTTACTGTTTCATTGTCCCCAAAATTCAAACAGTAACCCAACTTTGAGGGTATATGTAGGCTATGTAACTTTTCTAATTTAATGTGTATAGTACCATTGTTATGATTTATATTTTATTGTTGTTTTATAACAATGAACAAAAAGAACTAAATAATAATTTATTTTACATTTTACAGAAGTCAAAACGATCAAGGGGCTAGGCTCTTCTTCTGGGATCCTCATTCTGAAAACTTCTTGCTATTAAACATTCCCCACGCTGCACCTTTACTAGGAACATAGTTACGTTAACCCATAATGCGCATATTGAAGCCTAACCTCCCAGTGTCCTAGTGTTTGGAGATCGGGCTTCTGCAGGTATGCAATCATGAGGATGGAGTCCGAGTATTGGAATTAATGCCTTTCAAAGAAAAAAGAACCCATTTCATGAACAACCAAAGTAGTGTGTTGACCTTGGTTTCCAGAACTGTGACATATAACGATGTGTGTTATTTAAGGTCCGAGTTTGTAGTATTTCATTATGACAGCCAGGTTGGCCTAAAGCACCATCCCACTCCATGTAAATATTGTTGAGCTCCATGATAGATATTGTAATTCCAGGGATTTTACTACCTGTGGAAGAGCAGCTGCTCAGAGCCACCAACACACCTACTGAGCAGTCTCTGATTTCTTGTCTTGTTTTTCAAAACCTATGCCTCATTTAATTGTATCTAGCAAGATAATTGTAACTTAGTACTTTTAGGTATAAAAGTAAAAGAAATGATATATGGATTTATTTCTTTAAATTAGATATAAAAAGGCTCATAAGAGAAATTTTCCATCATTTTTATTGATAAAAGTAAAGCAAAACATTTGGATAATTTTTTTTCATTTCTGGTCTTAAAATATCAACAACTCAATTTTTAAGAAATAATCTTTAAATGGCTAGGGATTAAAATCATGTGATGTTGCAAAGTTGTAAAAAAACTAGAAATGTACATTAAATATCAGAGGCTAGACACAGGAACCAGAGAAGCCTTTGGCTTTGACACTCTTCCTGTTCCCTAGAGAGGGTGATGTAGTCACCTAACCAGGGGGAGAGCTCCTGTGCTCAGATAACTAAGTACCAGTGTACACCACACAAGAAGGCTATTAATCAAGGTTTTTAATAATGGAAGATATATTGCATTTACTTCCAATTTATATAGTTCAGTTTCAATATTGCATCCTAGAAATAAAACAATAAAGAGCAGTACAGAAATGTGTCTAAACTACATGCAAACAGCAAAAACGGGTAACACTTTGTTTGCATCAATTAATGTTTTGCAACTGTTAGAGTAGTAATAAAGACCATGAAGAAAAAAATCCTCCTAGTCAAGAGAATAAATTCTGTGGTCTGGGTGGAGACCTAACTTTGCAGTTGGGCCAGGACAGCCAGGACAGTCACCTGGCCAAGGAACCACACCTGGGAAGACAGAATTACCTCAAGCAATGCTAAAGAGATCCGCAGAGTGATTTTTCTTTAATAAGACACTTTTTTCTTTCTTCCTAGAACTCCTGCTCCCGGTGCCATCCTAGGAGGCACCCTGAGGTTCAGCTGGGTTTGCCCAACTTTCTTAAGCCTAAATCAGAAAGGCACAATTTTCTTTTTGCTTCTTTTGTTCAAAAACATTTTTGTTAATCCTTTGAGAATTCCATACATTGCATTTTTAATTTATCTGATCCTATTTCCTCCTCTTAATTCTTCCAAGAACCGCCAACTTTGAGTCCTTTTTAGATAACTCGTCATTTGTGACATCCATCTACATTTAACTGTGGGGCCTGGTTGATCAGCCAGGAGCCACACCTTAAAGAAAATTGTCTGTCCGTCCACCAGGAGCCATCAGCTGAGCATGGGGACTACTGAACCTTTTCTCCTTCCACGCTACACTACTGATAGCTTCGTCATATGTGGGTCTTGTGCCAGCAGTGACAGTCACTGTGAGCTCCTGCATGCAAAGTACAGAAGACACTGATGCTTACCACTTGACCCTGGTGGTTTTTATTTTCATCTCTATAACTTCCACTTGAATTCACTCTTAAGTTTTTTTTGACAGTACTATGAATCCCCAAAATGGACCCTGATTCCTCCAAATCCTAACTGGCTGCTATTGTTTAGAAATATAAACTTATTATCATCTGGAAAGATCTTACAAGTTTGTCTGCCTTAGCTGCATCTCAAGGAACAAAAAAATGTTCTGCTCATTTTGCTTTAAAATATGCTCAGAGGAAGGATAGCAGGCTACCAAGAAGAGACTTGATACCCTATGAACATATACAGGGGGAAGAAATCCCCCCTCAGTCACAGTCATAGGGGAGGGGAATAAGGGGAAAGTGGGAGGGAGGGAAGAATGGGAGGATACAAGGGATGAGATAACCATTGAGATATATAAGAATAAATTAATAAAATTTTAAAAAATATGCTGATGTAAAGGCAAGTACTTAGAAGTGTCTTATGGGCAATTTTGTTGTCATTGTTTCTCTGGCTATTGTAAGATCACATTATAACTATAGCGAATTTTAAATTTTCTCTTCCAGGTGTGATCAATCCATCCAGGAATTAGTATAATTTGGAGAAATTCTACTATGGAAGTGCCACCATTTACTTAATTTTAGATTTGGAGTTAGACTCTTATTCATCTAAGTCCTCATGGGTGTGTTTTATCTGTAACTTTAAAGCCTATGGTATTCTAACTTTTATAAAATGATAAAGATGTTTTAATCTTATCTTATCTGTGCCTATCATGCTGTTAGGATTACACTATATTACATGTAAAGAAACAAGTAAAAATTTTAACACAGAAAAAGTTACTTACAAGATATAACTCTCAGTTAATGAGATGTCTTGTATTTATGACTTGAGAACTCAATTTTATAATAATCTTATAACCATCCTTCATGATTATTTATCTTTACTCAAAAACTGAACATTGACAAGCAAAAGTGTCCCCTAATTCTTTCAGGTACAGAGTTGTTGAAAATTAAACTCAAGTTATGACATTACTTAGCAGTCACAAATCATTCAAGACAGGTGTCGAAGAAAGACACCTGTAAATTCGACTAGATGACTAGAGCTCAGAGATTGCCTCCAACTCTATCAGCAAGGGGAAACAAAACAAAAACAAAGTAACAACATTAAAATACCAATACAAACACAAAACACACAGCTACCAGAAAGAAGCATATGGATTCACTAACTACTTTCACCTGTCTTTCATACATAAACTTAGACCTATTTTTTTCCTGCTCTTCAAGAAACGGGGGAAAATAAATTATCTATCCTTATACCACAGAAAAATACAAAAGCCAGAAAGAATTGAGAAAGCTCTGTCTTTTCTTTTCTCCATTAATTTGTTTATGTAATTACATTACATCCTGATTTCAGCCCCCTCCCTCCTCTCCTCCCTGTTGCACCCTCACTCCCCCTTCTTCTACCCCCTCCCCTTGTCCTCAAAGAAGGGGAGGGCCCCTATGGGTGTCAACTCTGGCACATCAAGCCTTAGCAGGACTAAGTGCACTCTTTCCCACTGACCCCAGACAGGGCAGCCTAGCTAGGACAACAAGATCCTAAAGCAGACAACAGAGTCAGAGACAGCCCCTGCTCCACTTGTTAAGAGTCTTGCATGATGGCCAAGCTGCACATCTGCTACACATGTGTGTGTGTGTGGGGGGGGGGGTTCCATGTCAATCTCACGCGTGCTTTTTGTTTGGTGGCTTAGTCTCTGTGAACCCCATGGGCCCCGGTTAGTTTACTCTGTAGGTCTTCTTGTTGTGCCCTTAATTCACCTGGCTCCCTCAATCCTTTTCCCCACACCACTCTTTCACAAGACTCCTGGAGCTCCGCCCATTGCTTGGCTGTGGGTCTCTGCAACTATTTCCATCAGTGGCTAGATGAAGCCTATCAGAAGACAATTACACTAGGCTCTTGTCTGCAAGCATAGCAGAGTATCATTAGTATTGTCAGGGATTTCCACTCTCGTGTGAGGTTGGTCTCAAGTTCAGCCAGTCCTTGGTTTGCCATTCGCTCGATCTCTGCTCCTTATTTATTCCTATATTTATTGGAGGCAAGACAAATTTTGGGCTGACGGTTTTATGGGTGGCTTGGTGTTCCCTTCACTTTACTGATGGGAGTCCCCCCTGCTAGAAGTCTCAGCTAGCGTCACCCCTATAGACTCCTGGGACCTTCCCCTGTCCCAGACATGCCCCTGACCTATTTCCACCCTCTCTCCCTCCCAGTCCCACCCGCTTCTACTCTCCTCACAGGTGATTCCCACCCTCGTAAACTTCCTACCCCTCTCCCACCCAGCTCCCTCCCTCCATCTACTTCGGATATCTACTTTATTTCTCCTTCTGAATGATATTCAGAATCCTCCATGGCCCCTCCTTGCTACTTAGTTTCTTTGGGTCTCTGGATTATAGCATGGTTATCCTGTATATTATGGTTCATATCAACTTATAAATAAGAACACACCATGTATGTCTTTCTGTGTCTGAGTTACCTCACTCAAGATGATATTTTCTAGTTCCATCTATTTTCTTGCAAATTTGTCTTTAATAGCTGAGCCATATCCCATGTATAAATGTACATTTTCTTCAAATCTTTGGTTGAGAAACTTCAGTCTTTATATTTGAAACACAATATCTATTAGTCAGCCCTGAAAACATTATGCAACTAGAATTGCACAAATTGAGCAAGTTGTATTCATGTATTAATTATCACTCTCTGTCTCTCTGTCTCTCTGTCTCTCTGTCTCTGTCTCTCTCTGTCTCTCTCTCTCGCTGTGTGCATGTGTGTGTGTGTGTGTGTGTGTGAACAATTAATGAATAATGGGGCCATATATTTAAAAGAGAACAAGAAGGGATATATGGAGTTGTTTGGAGGGAGAAAAGAATGGGGGAAAAGATTTTAATCACACTATAATTTCAAAAATGGAAGAAATTTTAAAATGCAGTTATTTTATTTGCTTGTCTTGCATATAAGTGAGAAATGTCTGCTGATGTAATTCTTCATCCTTACTCTCCACTGAGTTTTAGTCCCTATAACTATGGAAAACAGCTTATAAACTATTCCAACCTTTCATATCTATCAGTCAAAGTATCCTCTGGGATTAGGCAAATTGGTACAGTGATGAGAAAAGAGACAATACAATGTAGCTGGTGAAGATACAAATTTCAAGATATTGCTCCACTTCAGATTTGCTTTTATGTTTACCAGTGATGCAGGTCTAGATTGAGCATAAGATACAACCTAGAGAGTTCCATAGGGAGCAAGGAAGGTAAGAAACTAGGACAAATTCTTCACTTTGGATTTTAGGACAGAACCATGGAACATAGTAAAGCATGTGGTGATTGGAGGTGATTATAAAGCTCTGTCTCTGGAATACACTGACCTGGGATGAAGAATGCTGTTTCTTTCTAATTGACCTTTTGTTCAGAAATGCTTGTCCCATGCTCAGAAAACTAGTTAAAATTTCTGTGTCAGCCTATAGACAGAAAAAAGATCTGCACCAACCCTACATCTGACCGAAGTTAATAGCCAAAACATATTTAAAAATCAAGAAATTAAACACCAACAAACCAAATAATTTAATTTAAAAATTTGGTACAGAACTAAACAGAATTCTCAACAGAGGAATATTGAATGGCAGAGAAACACTTAAAGTTCCTTAGTCATCTGGAAAATGCAAGCCAAATGACTCCGAGAGTCCATCTTACACCTATTAGAATGACTAAGACCAAAAACTCAAGTGACAGCACTTGCTGGCAAGGATGTGGGGAAAGGGAAACAACCCTCCATTGCTGGTGGGAATGCAAACTTGTACAATCACTATGGAAATCAGTCTGGCACTTTCTCAGAAAATTGGAAATAGTGCTACCACAAGACCTAGCCATACACTCCTGGTCATATACCCAAAAGATGTTTTATCATACAATAAGGACATTTGCTCAACTATGTTTATAGCATCTTATTCATAATAGCCAGAATATGCAAACAACCTACAGTCACATTGCTCTATGTCGGTGGTTATGCTCGTCTAGAGGGTCTGTTAAAAATAAACTTCTAGGTATTGTTCTAAAGTGTCAAACTTAGTAATTCTGCATATACTTTTTGTAGTTGTCCAGGTTACGTGATGATGCTCTGATTAAGGAACTTTGTATTTTAGTCTTGCTTTGTAACTTAACACTGGTGATGATGGCATTCTACTTTCTTTGCAGGCTCTACTATATGAGGTGTGTGTGTGTGTGTGTGTGAGAGAGAGAGAGAGAGAGAGAGAGAGAGAGAGAGAGAGAGAGAGAGAGAGAGAGAGAGAGAGAGGGAGGGAGAGATTTTCCCAGCTTTTGATTCACTGGCCTGGGATTATTAAACTTTTAATGCTTCCCATGAATAAGACCCAGATATTGCTTTTAGTTTCTACTTTACCTAAGCCTTTCTTTCTGCCACTTTTTTTTTTAAAAAATCAATCCTTTATTTGGTAAACCTGAGACTTTTCAATACCTAATTTGTGTTTCAAGGTCAAAGGAAATAGGCCAAATAAAAACTAGCTAAGCAATGGCTTTGGTTTTAATGTATCTCTAAGGGATAAGAGAATAGCAGTCTGCCCCAGACTATTATTTCTGGCATCGTAGAAAAGTTGGAGTGTGAGATGGGGCCTGCATCCTGGTAGGTCCTCACTGACAAACTTCCTTTGCTACACAGTGAAGCTGGGTCTGAGGCACAGTTTTAAAAAGCTCATGGGGAGGTCTGAAGAGAAGGCTCGGTAGGCAAAGCACCAGATAAACCTGGTGACCTGAGCTGGATTCCCAGAATCCATGTGAACCTGGAAGGGGAAACTTACTCCACGAAGCTGTCCTCTGGCTGTTGTGCATCCTATACCTGCATGTGCCATCATCATTATCATCATCATCATAACTAATAAATGACTTAAATTAAATTACAGAAACAGAGCATGAGGTTGCCTGATACCACCTCATAAAGAGATCTGCCTTGACTACGTCGCCTACTCCACTGAAGATGTTGAGTGTGCTGCTCGAGAGAAACTAGCCTGGGCTGTACTCCTGTAGGGTCTGCTTAGGTCGGCCTCATTTCATAAAGGAAGACCCATAGCGACTTACTTAACAACACACATCTGCATCCCTATGTTTGAAGTTCAGTTGTTTATGTTGCTTATATATCTGCAACTTTTTAATAGTCATACTAATAATTCTTCCAAATGGAGAAAAAATTATCTTCCTCTCCCCTATTTAAAATGGCAACATTTCCTGTTGCTCACACTGTGAAGGGAGACAGAATTGTCTCTCCGTTCTAAGCATCCCACACTGCTAAAAGTTCCCAAACAGGAAGAGTTCTTGTGTTTACACCTTACGTGAGAGCAGTCATGTCTACAAATAGCGCACATATCTTCAGGCTCCAAAGACACATTTTATAAAAGTCCAGATGTTCGAAGGCACCCTGCAATCAATTTCCACCTGGGTAATTGCATTCTTCCTATCCAAGGGCAGTTTCAACAGGATATGATATATTTTGTTTTGGGGTTGCTCTAAGTACCAATAGCTCAGGAGGTGCTGCTGTAATAATCCACTTCATCCAGCTAGTGGCTGACCTCCAGGGAGCTGTAGATACTTTATTATTAGTTTCTTATTAGTTATCAAACATTGAGGTCTTCTGCAGGAAATGGACAGTCTTATTACTTCCATTTTACAGATAAAGCAATCAAGGCCCAGGGGCTAAATGATTGTTTTGTAGCCTCAAAGAATCCAAATCCCTTATGTTTCTCAGGTCAACGGTCTAAAATCTTAAATAAAAATAGCAAAGCCATGCTGTGTGAACTATTTGTCTCGCCATCCCCTAACCTGAAACGGAGCGAAGATTTCTATTTGGCATATTTGTCACAACTTATTCTTGATTCATGAAGCAACAAAACATTTTCTTCTTTACTCATTTTTAATTGGATTTTCTTTTGTTGAATCCTAACACTATTAAATATCAACTTTCAAACAGTTTAATGTAGTTTTGTTCTGAATCATCTAGTGTATTCAAATCTTCCCCCGTCTAAAGCTTTGCAGAAGCACAGTACACATTAGAAGCTCAGTCCTGCTGTGTGTCCCTCCCTTTGTCCCATCACCGTAGCCCCTGGGGTTACATATAAACACTGCCCGCTCACGGAGATCCCTTTCACCTTCTGTGCTGGCGTCTCATCTCTATATTATGCTTATTTGCTCACTAGACCACTCTGTAGTTAGCAATTTACTTGTCTGGGTTCAGGTACAGCTGAAGCTTCCTTCCTTCCCCAATTCTCTGCCTCTGTCTCTCTCTTTCTCTGTCTCTCTGTCCCTCCATCTGTCTCTGTCTGTCTGTCTATCTCTCTCTCTCTCTCTCTCTCTCTCTCTCACACACACACACACACACACACACACACACAGGTTTCTCTTTCAATCTCTTCCTTCCCCCATTCTTCCCTCCCTTTGTCTCAGATCCATGAGTTAAATGCAGTGAGGACATATTCTAGGCAAGGGCTCTGCCACTCAGCTACATCGCCAGCCCCTGGAAATAGTTCTCTGTTCTCTATATCATAATGAATAGAGGGGGGGGGGGGGAAGCTGTGGCGTAATTTGCACGTGTATCTGATCTACTTCTAAAGATCCTCTGGACGCTCTCTCTACACAGCTGCTTTGTTCTATGCTCTTCAAGCTGAGGAATAGAATACATTAAGATGTTCTCCTTGCATGCACCTACAGTCCCAGCTCTCGGGGAGGCAGAGGCAGGTGGATCACTGTCAGTTCCAGGCCAGTCTAGTCAATAAAGCAAGACCAAGACAGCCAACGGTACACAGAGAAACTGTGTCTTGAACACCTCCCCCCGCCCCTCCGCCAAACAAACAAACAAAAAAGACAAAAATATGTGTCCATGGGTCCAGGTAACGGGAGATGTCCTGGGAGACCTTTTGGGAACAGAATAAGTTCAGGGAAGTTCATCTCCTAGCTTCCATCTTGAGGTTAGCTATTAGTTAGCTCTATCCACTCACTAAGACCACACAAACGTCATAAGAATTCTATGTATATTAAGTTTTGTGTAAGAATGGCAACCATGACCTATAATAAGTGAAAATAAAGCCATGTGAGATAGCACATATTTTAATACTAGGGAGGCAGAGGCAGGCAGGTTTCTGCATTGGAAGCCAGCCTGGTCTACAGAGTGAGTCCCAGGACTAGACAGAAAACCCCATCTCAGAAAAAAATGAAAATGAAAAAACAGGAAAACAAAAAGCCAAGTTATTAAAAATATATCCTTTCCAGAAATCTAAAGATTTTATTAGGTGGAACATGAAAACTCTTTAAAATAGATTATGTGACTTGCTATTAAAAACAGGTAAATGAGACTATTAATTAAAATAAACAAATGTTTTACTATTTTCATTTCATGATGTTACCTTTCATTTTTTGCCAAATATAGCATTTATCCACTTATTTCTAAGAGTCTTACCAAAGAATGCTATGAATTTAGATCGTGTTAACGAACATGCCCTGTAATCACTCTCTAGAAACACCGTGCAAAGTATCAGTGATCCATTTCCTTCTGGGTGGCATGATTGTCGTGGACTTCTTTTTGATATAATGTGATTTCTGTTCCAGGTTAGTCCCAACGATAGGTTTCCAATCTTAGCGCCAGGATAGTAGCTGGATTGTTGGGCTTCAAAAGGTGCACACAGAGGCAGTACATCACGGCTTTGAAACTCCTTTCCTTAGCTTTCCGTCTCATGTTTGTCACCTTGAGACTACAAATGTCATTGCTCTGTGTTCCTTGCCATCCTTGACAGAGCTGGCACATTGTGAGTATTTAGCAAATCATTGACAAACTAATAAATAAACAAACAATAGATAGATAGATAAATAGATAGATGATAAACAGATAGATAGATAAATAGATGATAAATAGATAGATAGGTAGATGATAGATAGATAGACAGACAGACAGACAGACAGATAGATAGACAGACAGACAGACAGACAGACAGATAGATAGATAGATAGACAGACAGACAGATACATAGATAGATAGATAGATAGATAGATAGACAGACAGATACATAGATAGATAGATAGATAGATAGATAGATAGATAGATAGATAGATAGATAGATACTAGACAGATAGGTAGAAGATAGCTGAACAAAGAAGAGACCATCTTTCACAGTTTGAGGGATTAAAACAAAGGGATTGTAGAACCCTCACAGAAGATGAATATACAGCTATCACTTGAAACCTTGTTTGATGACCAGTGGTTAAAATCTTTTGTCACTGGACCAAATAAGTCTCCCTGAGGACAACCCAACTGTCCAACATATGGAATCATTTATGTACTTTTGTACTCTACTTCAGTCTTCTAACATAACACACATTTTTAAATGTTTTATGCCCATAATGATTTCAGTTCATGTTCATCTTATTTTGCTCTGAGTTGCTACTATCTCTCTTCAACTATGATTGAATATGAAGCTATTGGTTTGTTTGGAGTACTCTCATAGAGAGTTCTTCAAGAAGTGAGTTTGTTGAGGTCTGGTTTCTCAATGATGAACTTGCATTAACTCAGCCACTTCTTTTACTCCATGCAAAAGAGAGGTAAAGTGCCACACACACACACGCGCGTACACACACACATACACACACACATACACACACACACACACACACACACACACACACACACACACACCATAACTACATAGGTATTCATTTGTGAAAACAATATGTTCCATAAAAAAAAATTTGGTTATTTTGGTTTCTTTGTTTGTTTGTTGACACAGAGTTTCTCTGACTAGTCCCAGACAACCTAGAACTCACTTTGTAGAACAGACTGGCCTCAAACTCAGAAAAACAAAACAAAACAAAAAACATTTCAATTTGAAAAAAGTATTATGACACAAGAAGAGAGATAACATTAAATTTATGGTGTATACTCAGGCTAATAATTTATTCTTTAAAATTATTTACAATTTTCATAAGGTATATTTTTATATATTACCATTATCAACAATATTTAGAATTAACTAATTTCTCCAGCTACATTAACTCTTGAGATACCCATGACATTGCAAACTCTGTTCTTTTATTTTCACTCTGAATTTAACATATATGGGCACTATATACTTTGATCAAATATACCCCAATTCTATCCCTTTACAATTCCTCTCTCATCTCTCCCACCATATCCTCTCCCAAATTCATGTGCTCATTTGTGCGCTCTCTCTCTCTCTCTCTCTCTCTCTCTCTCTCTCTCTCTCTCTCTCTCTCTCTCTCTCTCTCTCTCTGAGAAGTGCATCCACTTAATGCTACCTGTTTGTGCATGAATATAGACCTACCTAATGGGGGCATGTTTAGCCTCTTAGAAGCAGCACTCCTATGAAAAACAGATTCCTATCCCCACAGTAGCTATCAATAGCCAATACCTCCTCATCTAGGAGGAGGACTTTGTGAGCTATTTCCTTGCTCTTGCTTGAATTTGGCTGGCTTGCCCTTGTGCAGGTCTTGTGCACTCAGTATTCAATCTTGTGGGCAACTGTGGGCCCTGTTCTGTCCAGAAACTATTCTTTTGCTGTATAAGGTCAGTACCTCTGCCTTTTACAGTATCTCTGCCCCGTCTTCCACAATAACCCCTGAGCCTGATGGGGAATAGCTCTGACAAAGATGTCCCACTTAGAGGACAGCCCCCTATCGTTTCTTAATCTTTGTATGTGGAACAGTTGTGGGTCTCTGTGTTCATCACCATTTACTGTAAGAAGCAGCTTCCATAGTGAGGCTTGAGAGACGTGTTGATCTACGGCTTTAATATAGATAAGAACTTTGAAGGCAGCTTAACTATAGCATTAGGCTCCCCCACCTAAAACCTGTGAATTAACAAGCCACAAATTTTTTGGACCAGTTAACAGTAGCAGTCATTAGTTCCATAAAAAATTTAAAACAGATCTGTAATCTTTATACTTTTTCCCAATAATGAAAATTTAACATGTGCTCATTCAAGTGACCTTTGTGCCACAGCCTTTAAACAAAATGGTTCCATTAAATAAAATGCCCCCATTAAATATTTCAATTTCATAGCCTAGTTGAACCTTGTGATTACTGCATGTCCACAGCAATTTGAAGCATTTATTTAGCTTAATTCACCATGAATCATTTTGTTCTGGATTTTAATGCTAACCTCACAACATAAAGTGATTGAAAAAAAAAAAGAAATCATTATTATGTATAAGTGGCGAAAATTAAGTTAAATACACTTTAACATACTCCTATGTTTCTAAAGTTGACAGAAATAACGAAGGTACAAAAGTGGCATTTTCTTGTTATTATTCATATTAAGGATTCCATTTTTCCATAGGCAGAATGAGGCTCATAATAGTGGAATTCTATTTGAACAGTATACAGTCAATACCTTTAGAAATTAAGTAAGCATCTAAAGTCTTCTCTTCTTCATTACTAGGACAAAAAATTTCCCCTTCCTTGGAAGACAGCTGCCACTGTTAGCTAGAAAATTATATTGTATACATTTTCATCTAGGGGTCTTTTTTCTGTAATGTTAGGGTTTTGTTTTTCTGCAGTAAAGTAGTGTAGCTGCTTCATAACTGTTAAGTCATAAGACACACGTGCATAAGCCCATCTGTGTTCTGGCTCACTGACCTGGCCCATAATCTCACTATGGACTTTTGTGCTCACCCAGCAGCCCCAAGGACATATTACATATCTGCTTCAGATCTCAAATCTCTTATGGATGGAGTTTTTAAAATTTTGATTTATTATAATTTATTTACATTACATTCGTTATCCCCTTGCTCTTATCTCCCCATTCCCACCCTTGCTCCCTCTTCCCCTCCCCTAGACCTCTGGCAGGGCATGAATGGAAATTCTTATTCAAAAATCCAAAATGGAAATATATAACAATTTGTAAATTTGAAACTTTCATTTTACATTTGTAAATGGAGTCTAGTTTTACTTCTTAGAAATCATAACCCATGTTAGAGAGGAGGTAGGGAAGGAGAATTCTTATGTATTTTGAGGAGGGTAGATTACAGGTTATGACTAGATATTCAAATGTTTAAAACAGTTTGGAAGCCAGCTTTTAAAAAATTGACTGCTGAATCCACTTTTGCAGGCCTGAGTGTCAGCTGAGGGTCCAAATACCTTTTTTCTCCTCTTTGGCCAAGATTTAAGCTTATCAGAAAATGTAGAAAGATCACCAGCAATCCTTTTAATTGTTACTTTCTGCCAAGATTTTATAATATGATAGACTCTGGGGAAGCACACAGCTTCTGATAAAAACAGTGAGAAGGTTTTGGATCCATTAAATAATCACTGGGTTGTAAGAATGCTTGAGACTAAATGGTAATCACTGGGCGCAGCTTGCTCTAGCAGAGGGGTGTTACCCCAGTCTTGTGGATGTGAGGTTCTATTCTTGGCCCAGTACTGGTGCATGATTTGACATTGAGTTTTACTAGTTGTTAGGGCTAATCTTCCCATGGATGACATTATAATAATAATGCACTATATCTTATGAAGAAATTTATGCACTAGTAAACTAAGAAGCTACTTTGCATTAAAAAAAAAACAATCACAGCTTGCCATCTCAAGGGCATAATAAAATCACCCTTATATACATATTGGATGAACTTCTGAATAAGATTACCTTAAATATGGAAGATTATACTGGGCAGCAGTGGCCTACATATTTAATCTCAGCACTCAGGAGGGAAAAGCAGGAAGATTGCTGTGAGTTTGAGACCAGCCTGGTCTACAAAGCGAGCCCAGCATAGCCAAGGCTACACAGAGAAACCTTATCTTGAAAAGACAAAACAAAACCAAAGCACAAACAAATAAAAATTAAAATAAAAGGAAATAGAAGGAAAATTATGTAACCAGGGGTACTTGACACTAAGCTGAAGTAAATTCCCCAAGTGGTCTTGGTTTATTTTCTAATTTATTTCATTGTATTTGAGAGTGGTTCAAATGTCTAATGTGGTATCAAAAATAATACATGGAGAGAGTGGACAGCCTTGTCTTGTCACTGATTTCAGTGAAATTGATTTAAGTTTCTCTCCATTCAGTTTGATATTGGCTATAGGCCTGCTGTATATTGCCTTTATTATACTTAGCTATGTGCCTTGTATCCCTGATTTCTCCAAGACTTTAAACATGACTGGGTGGTGGATTTTGTCAAATGCTTTTCCTGCTTCTAAGGAGAGCATCATGTGGGTTTTCCCCCTTCAGTTTGCTCATATAATGGATGACATTGATAGATTTCCATATATTGACCCACCCCTGCATGCCTGGTATGAAGTCTACTTAGTCATGGTGAATGATATTTTTGATATTTTCTTGTATTCTGTTTACAAGAATTTCATTGAATATTTTTTGCATCTATGTTCAAAGCAGAAATTCATCTGAAATTCTTTTTCTTTGTTGGGTCTTTGTGTGGCTTATGTATCAAAGTGACTATGGCCTCATATAATGAGTTTGGAATATTCCCTCTGATGTTTTCTCCAAGGTTGCCAGATACAAATATCCAAAACACTATGAATGTAACATTTATATAACTTCTGATTGTGTCATGGTTTTCTTGCTTTATGTAGTTTATTGTAAATGCATGTAATAATATAAATGTATATGTAAAAAAAGAAAAATAAATAAAAATAAATAAAAATAAATAAAAATAAATAAATAAAACATGAACCGTGATCAAAATGGCCTACATGTGATCTGGTCTTTCTTTCTTTCTTTCTTTCTTTCTTTCTTTCTTTCTTTCTGTGTTTTTCTTTCTTTCATTTGTTTTGTTGAGACAGGGTTTCTCTGTGTAGCCTTGGCTGTCCTTGGCTTTCTTTGTAGACCAGCCTAGCCTCAGAAACATAGATGTCTGCTAGCCTCTGCCTCCCTGAGTGCTAGGATTATACACATGAGCTACTGCACTAGTCTGTGATCTGGTTTTTCAATGTATATGACTCCTGAAAACTGTACATTAAAGGATTCTTAATAAGACAAAATACCCTAGTTAAATAAAAATTTGTTATTAATTTTAATTCATCCAAAACACATCCAGAACACATCAACTCCTGAAAGATAAGAAATGTGTAAATATCTCCAGGAAGAGGAAGAGGCTAATACTTTCACCTATTTTAATTATTTTTAATATCATTGATATAAATTCTATTATTATGTGCCTTGTTTTCATCTTCATGTAGTGGACACTTTACATTCTTTATATACTGTTTATTAATCTGGTAGGCATGAGTCTGGGATGCCAGACCTAAAAATTAGGTGGACTAAAGTCTCCTGCAATATCTGCCTTTTTCAGAGCATCAGTTTATACTCTGAGGATTAAGAAAGATCACCCGAGTGAAGTTCTTATGAGTTCAAGTTGTATATAATCACAAGGACAAATTGCATGTATCAAAAACATGTTTTTCCATAGAGGTATATAAATAACATCAGCTGAAGTAAACTCACTCCTCTTGAAGTTATTTTTTTTATAGAACAGTGTTTGTTTCTCTTAGTTTATTTATTAATTCAAGTATCACAGGGATAGTTGAGACTCTTTTATAATACAAAGCTTTACAACACAATTGTGAACAGTTATAGTCGATTCTTAACCCTCTATGCTATTTTGTCTTACTTCCAGAATACATCCCAGTGATACTTGCACTTTGTAGTTTTTATCTGCTCTAATTCCTTCCTCCTGATCTTCCTTGGACCTCTACCCAAACCCGAGTCCCCTGCTTCCTCTCCTGACTTCTTCCCCTGCCTGGCAGGAAGTCCAGCCCTATTCTCCCCCTTACTCATTGGTTGGCTGCAAGCTGCTTTACTGACATATCAGGGGGATAATTGGGGAGCAGAGCTTACACAACATTTAGACAGTAAATCAGAATTTAAACTTATGCCTACACACTCCTATCTGCAATACCTGGAGAAGCCTGACAGTGCATTATAAGAACAATTCTGTGCACATTTATACTATGGAATACTACTCAGCTATTAAAAACAAGGGATCCCCAAAATTTCTGGACAAATGGATAGAACTAGAAATGACCATAATGAGTGAGTTCACCCAGAAACAGAAAGAGTCAAATGGTATATACTCATTGATATCTGGACACTAGCCCAAGGGGCATGTCCCATGAAATTCTTCACTTACCAGGAAAGTGCGACAGAGGGGAAGACTTCTTATTGAGACTCTAGGTAAGAGAAGCAAGGGAGAATGGGGAAATAGAAGGCTCCAGAGGCTCCTAGAAACCTACAAGACGAACATTATGATGGGCAGATCTGGGCCCAGGAGTCCTGCTCAAACTATGACACCAGCCAAGGACTATACATGCAGTAAACTTTGGACCCTGATCCAGATCTAGCCAATGGACAGGACATTCTCCACAGTTGAGTGGAGAGTTGGGTCTGACTTTCACATGAACTCTGGTGCTCCATATTTGACCATGTCCCCTGGATGGGAAGGCCTAGTGGCACTCAGAGGAAGGATAGTAGGCTACCAAGAAGAGACTTGATACCCTATGAGCATATACAGGGGGAGGAGGTCCACCTCAGTCACAGTCATAGGGGAGGGGAGTAAGCGGAAAGTGGGAAGGAAAGAGGAATGGGAAGACACAAGGGATGGGATAACAATTGAGATTTAATATGAATAAATAAATTATATATATATATGTATATATATATATCATTGGTTCATACAAAAAAGAAAGAAAGAAAAGAAAAGAAAATGAGGACACAAGGCTCTTAAAGTTTTCTCGCAAGCATTCAGAATTCCCCTCACATGACTACATTCTAGGACTGTGTTCCTACAATATACAAGAAAGCAAAAGGTCTTAACGTAATTTTTTACATTACCCTTGTTGTAAAAATGAAAAAGTGAACTATTAAATGGGTAAAATTATGAAAGAAAATTTAGGCAAACCCATGCGAAATAAGATACTGTATACAGAAGATCATATAATAACAAAAGCAAAGGTTCCCTGCAGGTTCTGGATGCCTGTGAGACCAGGCACTAAACTCTCTGTTAATTCTGCTCTAGGAAAATAAATTAAGTGAAAGTATGAGAGGGACACTAACCCACTCACAAAACCTTAAGCCCCAAATTTGTCTTTCCTACCTACAAGAAGTAGAGGTGTAAAAATGGAGCAGAGATTGAGAGGAAGGCAAACCAGTGACTGACCCAACTTGAGATCCACCCATGGGAGAGAGCCAACCCCTATCACTATTAAGGATACTCTGCTATGCTTGCAGACAGGAGC
The DNA here is from genome assembly GCF_903995435.1 of Acomys russatus. Lineage (NCBI taxonomy): Eukaryota > Metazoa > Chordata > Mammalia > Rodentia > Muridae > Acomys > Acomys russatus. The sequence continues at coordinate 15,319,531 of NC_067146.1, read as the reverse complement.
CTAGAATAACTGCCTTTGAGAGGCTTCGTTCAAAACAGTAGGCTGAACTCGGGGGAACTTTGTGGAAGAGTGAAAGGAAGGAATGAGGAAGCTGGAAGGGTCAGGGACAGCCACCAAAAGAAGATCTACAGAGTCAACTAACCTTGGCCCATTGGGGCTCATGGAGACTGAATGACCAATAAAAGAGCATGCATCCGCTGGACCCCCTAAAAATATGTAGCAGATATGGAGGGTGGCCAACAGAAGTTTGTGGATCCCCTAAAAACGAGAGTAGGGGCTGTTTCTGACTCTGTAGCCTGCTTTTGGATCCTTTCCTCTAGCTGGGCTGCCTTGTCTGGTCTCAGTGGGAGCAGATGTGCTCTTCGATCATCTCTTTGCTCTGTGCTCAATCTCTGATGGCTTTCCACCCACAGAGGCAAAGGGTTTTTTCCCCCTGATAACATATAAAATCTTAAAATCACATGATCTACTCTCAGTCTTGTTAACAGTGAATAGTTTTCTTCCTCAGGACACGTCTCCATTGTTCTTCTCCAAATTTCTCTTCAACAAGACCCTATGCATATCAAACACCTGTTCTTTTAGATCTTCACCCAAATATCTGTCTTCTTGGTCATCCAAATTAAAATGCCACTCCAACCCTCTAATTCACAATGTTCTGTCTTAACTTAATTCTTCCCCGTTTTCCCTTTATTGTTTTTGTAAGTATTGTTGTCCAAACCTTTTTTATATTTATCACCTTTTCTCTTCTGCCAAAATATAATGATCATGAGGGCGCAGATAGGCTTTTGACCCATTGTTATTTTCTCAGCATCTACACAATATCTGCAACATTATGTCTGAATGATTACACTATTTATTTAACATAAAATATAAATTAAGTGAATATAGAATTTTACTAAAGTATATTACTTAAATTCCAGTTTCAATTGTTTTCCTAGGAACCTCTAGAATGACTCTTTCTATTTCAGTGAATATTGGTGAATAAATGTTGAGTATAAAGCAGTCATTTCATTTTGAATGTTGGTCTCCAGTAAACTACTAATGAGTCAGATGAAGGGAGAAAAAAAAATCTTTGAAAACCTAGAATATATGCCAAGAACATTAGCCACTTGGGGAATATTACCAAGTGTGATAAGAAAATTAGAGAGCATAACAGGTAAAACAATAAAACAATCAATAAACCACATACCATCTACTTCATGTTTCTGTCCTTTCTAGTTGCTTCCTCGTCCTTCTCCTGGGAGATAAGCAAATATCCTCAATGAGATTATTGAACTCCAGAAATACTAGTCCTCAGTTTGGGAAAGAATCCCACTGGAAGGCGGAGCTTCAGGCCTCTGTCCTCCCCATTACTTCACTCCTCCCCAGAGTCAACGTGGAGAAGAAAGGTGGGCTACAAACACGGTCCCCACCCTCCAATTTTGACCAGGAAACATAGATTTCAGTGGTAAGACCCTAAGAAAGGTTTTGCTTGGAAAGTTCATTAACATTATAAATAGAAGAACTCATGGATGTACAGAAAATTATCTCATATTTGTCATCATCAGGAGCACTTCTGTGAAACTGATTTCCTTCCTCAGAGTAATATACTACAAGTATTGAGAGGAAATACTTACCAGTAAGACTTTCTAGGAGACAGGGAAAAAGCACTTTCAAAGGTTATTTGTGGGAAACACAGGCAACCATGTATTTATTGATTTATTTATTCTTCTCACCATGTCATATAATTCTGACTCTGAAATGGATATAGAGTGGAGAGTGAGTAGTGAAAATGGAGCTGTGTTAGGATTAAACAATGAAGGGCCATGCTTATCAGAGACATTGGCTGATGGGAACAGGCGGGGTGTAAGAAGGGTGCTTCTCCCATGCTAGCCTGAACTGGAGATTTCATCTAGTACAGTCCAAAAACGTCTGTCCTGTGGAACAGATGACCTCAGCAGCTATGGCTTATCATATTATATAGGATGCTAAATGAAATCTAAAGTTCTCTCACTTATCTCAGCATTTACTGTATATAATAAAAACATTTTATTGTTGTCTCAAGTTCTTTCATACTAGTTTTACCATCTTATCAAGTCCTTTACAAGGTAAAGACGTTGATAAAATTCTTGACTTGTTCAGTTAACCTTTGTTATAAGTTAAAAATGAGACACTTTTAGGATTATGTTTTAACACTCTAGTGTGTTCCACTGGCTATCAAAACTGTTCCAAGATCTACTGAACTTACATAGGAGAGTTTAATCCATGAAAAATTACATGTGCTTACTTTACATCTATAAACATTAATATGATTTTATATATATATATGTGTGTGTGTGTGTATCAGCTTTTGTCAAATCACTTATTAGTATGCAAACACAAAACATATATATATATATGTTATATACATATATGCTAATATAAATTCATATATGTATATACACACAGACACACACAAAAATATGCATGTAACAATGTTAAAAAAAAGAAGTTATAAATTTTAAAGAGAGCAAGGGGAGGCATATGGGAAAATTTGAAGGGAGGAAAGGGAAGGAGAAAATGATGTGCAGTTATATCAGAATCTCAGAAACAAAAAAGATAATAATTAAACACTGACAAAATTATAATCATATCAACAAATCAGCTTTTCTCAAACCACTTAGTAGTAGGCAAACACAAAACATATTTAGTTGGTAAATTTTCTTTTTGTTCATCTTATTCTTTTGAAAGACGAAATGTAAGTCAAATATGTTGTAAGACTTTATATTCATAATACAGAGTTTAAAAGGGAGAACAATTCTGAAGGACTTATAGAGTATTAAATAGAAGGAAAATAGTTCAATAATGAAGTGAATATACCACTATTGCATATTATGCTTCAGAAAGAAAATTTATATAGTACAGCACAAAATAGAATTTGAAATAAAATTATAAGGTGTGCTCTCTCTTTGTCTCAGGAGTAAGATACTTCACAGGCGTCGGTCAGCAAGCCTCTGAACGTTACCGGATGTGGGTCTCTCTTTAAGTCATCTTTCCTTTCCATTGTTCCCATTTTTATCTCATTACTCCTATTGTCAATAAATGACAACTCTAGAGGCAAAAAGAAGTCCTGACAATTACTTCACGGCAGTAGAGTGTGACATCATTTAAACATTCATCGGGTTTAGACAGTGACATCACTTAAACATTCTTCAGGATTAGAGTGTGACATCACTTAAACATTCCTCGGGTTTAGACTGTGACATCATTTAAACATTCCTTGGGATTAGAGTGTGACATTATTTAAACATTCCTCAGGATTAGAGTGTGACATCATTTAAACATTCCTTGGGATTAGAGTGTGACATCATTTAAACATTCCTCGGGATTAGAGTGTGACATCACTTAAACATTCCTCGGGTTTAGACTGTGACATCATTTAAACATTCCTTGGGATTAGAGTGTGACATTATTTAAACATTCCTCGGGTTTAGACTGTGACATCATTTAAACATTCCTTGGGATTAGAGTGTGACATCATTTAAACATTCCTCAGGATTAGAGTGTGACGTCATTTAAACATTCCTTGGGATTAGAGTGTGACATCATTTAAACATCCTCTCTTCATGCCTTGCTGCTCCCTTTGGTCATCTCACTCTAGAAAATGGATGAAAGTACCAACATTAAATACAATTCAATAAATGAAATGAGAAAATCATGACTGCATGACAGAAGTGTTAAGATGTCACTTCTACCCCCAGTCTGAATAAAATATAAATGTCGTGTAACATAGTTTAGAAAATTCATATTATTTCTGGTGTCAGAAAGTGTTGGTCAATGTGTAAGATGCTGAGTTAAAGGCAGAAAGAAAGGGGGAAAAACACCTAACAAGACGTTTCTTCCTAGTTAGGTATTTTGTACTATGGCCATTGGAAAAAAATATTGTTAATTTTTAATGCTAATTTTGTAAAGATTTTAAAAACACAAATTAAGTTAGTCTTGCAATCTCTATTCACATCTTATGGATATTCTCAAATTTAAATTACTTAAAAACTACAATTAGTCTGTGGCATACTATCATTGATTTAAGCCTCTAGTGTTCCCTATCATAAGCTAATTTTTCTTAAACTCAGGTCAGAGTTGGCCCAAGGTCACACTAATACATCTCTCATTGTCTACGAGTGACATTTGCTGAATATTACTTGAGGCTACATTTTTAGCATTCCCTCTGGCATGCTGAGATTAGATGTGACATTTCTTGTCCAGAATAAAACACAAGGTCAATTCGAAAGAATATAATACTGTATTTTTTTTGTGTGCAACTTAGCATTTGCTTATCTATGGGACACAGGCAGTTTATTTTAAACCGCAGGTCTTATGGACCACTACCAAACACTTGCTAAATCCTGCTCATAGGTTGTTAACACTGCCCCAGCCTATAACTGAACCCACAGAAAAATCCTTATGAAACAACCATAGAAGAGGTAGAATTCTCGAGTTTCTACTATAAGAAGGTGCTGGAATTTTCTAGCCCATGCCCCCACTCATGTTATGGAGAATGAAAATGTTTACAAGAGACCGTTTTCTAAGGGGGCAATAGTAGAGAAGAGGATAGGTGTGCACAGATCCATTAGAGCGAGTGTTCCCACTGCTGTGAGTGAAACCAGGCTTTGTATAAAACCAGAAGGGTATCGCCTATTTATGAAAGTGTTCTTAGGTAAAAACACCCACTGGTAAATTTATAATAACAATTTTGAAATAGCATGAGTCATGCTTCATGTTTTCTAAAATATTTAAAACCTTAAAGTAATAAAAAAAATAAAACATGTTCATTTGCTCTGAGAGCCAACTTTGCTGTCAGTCACCCTGTCACCGCCACCTTCCCTCCCTGAAGAGTATCAATCAAAACATGAAACACACTTGAGTTTTTCCCTGTGAAAGAAATTTTAGAAGTATTAAATGCCATTATTTTTTCAATTAAACATGGATATTTATTGAAGCCAAAATAATAAAAATATCTAATGAATCATCAAAATCTTCAGTATGAAGAAAATAGTCACTCATTTTAAAATGAAAACTTCTTGGCATCTCTAACAGCCCTGAGCCACATGGTGCAATATAATAAACATGCAGTGTTAGGATTATTTGTCTCAGTCCAGGTCTTATCTAGAAAATACACCCAGAACTGGATTTGGACTTTAGGTTATAAAATTTTATTTTCCTTAGTTCAGATATGGAAGAGCGATGCATTTATTCTTTGATTAAAATACTACCTGCAAAGAACAACTATAATTTGGAGAAACTCAACATAAACCCAGTCAATATGCATTTCCTCCTGTCCATTGTCACCTGTCTTCTTGGCGACCTAGAAAACAATTCTATGTATGAAAGGAGTCTGCGTGATGCTACAGTGAACCTTATCAGTTAAAGAGAATGGCTGTTAATATCTTGGGTGAAGCTGCCAGAGATGGCTCTTTATACCCGTAAGGAAAGCAATGAGCCATCTAAGCTAACTCAGCACAGAGACCATTTTACTATCAAAATGATCGTAGAGACCCATTGATTTGATGGATGTCTGGGGTTGTGTGTAATAGAGGACCCAGGACAAAAACAGTCACCGACTTTGAAAGCGGTTAACAGACTCCTTTTATCTGCCTTGGTCTGGTTTATTAGCACCAGGCAGGCTTCTTGTTTTCTCTCTCTTTAATGATACTGTTTTATGAAGCAGCGAATGTTTTCATTTAGAAAATAAGAACTCATTGACATGTCATCTGAACTGTGGTTTCTTTAATGATGCCAAGGGAATAAATATGCTAATTCAGGGTTTTGAAGAACGACCCGGGTAAGGCCCATTACTCTGCTGATTTCAGTGATTGCTGGGGCCAGGTGAGAGAAGGTTAATATCACATAGCAGGGGATATTTCAGTATGCAAACGTTTTGAATTAGAAATGATATGGAGAAATTTGGTCATGAAGTGATATATTTCTTCATGACAATTTTCATGACATATTTTTCAAAGTCAAGTTTAACTCACTGTCTACAGTAACAACCCGAAGAGATTTATACCAAACTGCAACATGATTCTTCAGAGGAGTAGTTGCTATGAAGATCTATCACATGAATCAAACATATTTACAAAATCTTACACAAGGAATACCTTTTCATAAAGCAATAAAAGTCCCCTTGCGAACACAAACAACCCAAAGCCATGTTCCTGAAGGAGGTGACGTCAACACAGGGAAAGGCAAGGATCCAAAAGCAGTGGAATATAAACAGGACAGAAGGGATTACCCTGGTTTAAAACTGGAACGAAACAACGCTCAACATTTGCAAAACATTCCTTTATTATTAGAAATAAATTATTTGTATAAAAATTGCATGCGTCAGTCATTGCATTTATTTTGTAGCACAACCCAGGGCTTCAGTCCAGTCAGCCATTACAAGAAAGAGACTCGGAGTCTTATACAAGTTGAACAGTGCGGGACAGGAACAGGAGTTCTCACAATCACAGAAAAGTACAAGAATAACATCAGACATGGTTTATTTCAACAGCATTTTTTTTTCACAAGCTAACATTAGTTTTCCTTTTGAGATTTTTTTAAAACTGCTCACAGGTAAGCAATGCTTTAGCTTGACACTCATTGGTTGTGTTGTATAAAACGGGGCTTCTTTGCTCCTCAATATTGATACTTTTGGCTCATGGCTAATTTTTTGTTCCTTACAAGACTATTGATCTGATTGATTGTAGTCTATGGAGATCTCCAGGAGTGCATTTTTTTTTTCAGTCTCGGGTTCAGTATTTAAGAACACTCGGCACCTTCCTTCAGATGGTGCCACTTCTCTCCTTAGATGGAATGGTTGCTGTAACTGATATATGTTGTCTTGGTAGAAGAAGCTGTTGACGAAAATTAGCACAAGTTAATAATACACAATAACCACTTCGCTGGCACAATCCCAGAATTCAAGTTCTACCAGAACTGTCTAATGATAACGCTTTTAAAAACATGTTACCTAGTATTTGAAACCATGCAGTAGAAATCCAATGAGGAATTCAGCCAAAATATTAATCTGAAAAAGCTCTGAGTCCAGTATAAAGTACATGGAAAACTAGCAAAAATGTGAATACAAAAATACTAATCATTAGGAAACTTAAGTTAAATTTATTTATATGTTTGCTTGATAAATTGAATTTTCATATACATAAAAAGAAAGAAGACACCAATGTCCTAAAAAATAGACATTAAAAAAATTTACCAGACTAAATCAAAAATTTAATCACCCAATGAATTCTATAACCAAGTGGTTATAAGTAGTTGTGCCTTGACAATGTTCATCTTTTATTAATAATTAACAATAATTTCAGACTTTAGAAATTAAGATGCCAAAATCTCAAGTATATATGACTTTTAGCTTCATATTGACACTGTCAATAGATACGTGTATATATGTGTTCTTTTAAAAATTTCTCAATTAAGGGACACAAGGAATTAAAGTCTCAAAGGATAATATTAATATTTAGGTCTTCTGGTACCAGCTTACTATAAAACAGCCCTCACTGTTGTAAGATTATTAGACACAACAGTATGTACAGCAAAAATTCCGTCTAATTTATACTCATGCTAATTCTCCCAGACAACACAAAACTAAAGGCAAATAATTTCAAATTTTAAACATAGTTATTGTGTGAAAATGTTCAAAATTGTTACCTCTTTTATGTTAAATACTAGAATAACTGTATTTAAAAACAGATCCTCATGGCTCTGTGACAAGCATTGTGACTGAGTCATCTCCTGTCCTTCTGTGGTCCTACTGGAGAGCCCTCTTTCCAAAAGGTAAGCCTCCTACTGCATTTTATGTGTATGTGTGCGCAAAGTGAGGTGCAGTGCTTTTTATATTATATTGGTTTACTTTCAATGTTCATGCTTTGATTCATATAATGTATTTTGTGCTTCTTCTCAAAGAAAACAAAATCGACACCTTTTTCTGCTTCTGACGAATTTGTCATTAATTGCTTGTAGCTGTGATGGAGAAATCACACTGAGTTAGAAAAGTGACTAGCAAAATGGCCACGGAAGCTTGTGCACTATTCACTGTTATCAGAAATGTCTGAAAGTGTAGGAGATATTTATTAAATATGTATAGTGCAAAAAGGAGAAGAGACATGAACAAGTATGTTACAAACATGCCTGCTAAAGTGGAAGGGGTGAATCTTACCACACCCCAACCATAGCAAAGAGCTACAGGCAACTCAATAGTGCTGAAAGTAAGGGACCAGTCATCCCTATGGACGACTACACCCATTGACTCTACAATATGAAATCATCAGTCCTGAAAATACAGACACCCAAGCAACGTACACGCATTAAACATGATAAGCTATGGGAAGGGAGAGAACGCATTTTCATTTGCAAATGGTTACCAATTGGAGATAACTTCTGGGTCAGGGATGCGGCCCTGTGCCCACTTTTCCTTCCTGCTCCAGGACCCCATCTGGTACAGACCCCTGCAGGCCCTATGGATGCTTGCTCAGTCTTTCTGAATTCATATGTGCATTGATCATATTGAATTAGAGGGCCTTGTTTTCTTGGTGTTGTCCATCCCCTCTGACTCTTACACTGCATGTCCTCTGCCTCAGGGTCCCCTGACCTCTGAAGGTAGAGGTTTGATGGAAACATCTCCTTTGGGGCTGAGGGTTCCAAGGTTCCTAACTTTCCGCATAAGGGCAGGCTGTGGGTCTCTGTTTGTTCCCAATTGCTGCAGGAGAAGGCAGCTCTAATGATGGCTGAGCAAGTACTGATCTATAAATCTAGCAGAATGTCATTACAAGTTACTTTATTGACATCTTTTTTTGAACAGTACTATTCAGTTTTATCTTAGGTCCCTAGGCTATTTTATTAATATATAATATATATTTGATACATATATTTTAATATATTTTTCTCTCCTTTAAGCTACAGGTCTTTTGCATGGCTCCCACTTTAGTTGTTTTTGTCGGATTTTCTGAACATTAAAATGAAACGTGAGTCTCTGCATTGATCTCTATTTCTTCTGTCTTTTCTTATGCGCTTTTCCTTCTGTTTGTTTTGTCCTACCCCAATGTGTTAGCTTTTGTTCTATCTTATTATGTTTTATTTTATTATATCTTATTTTTATTTTATTAATCCTACAATGACTAATGAGAGACAGAATGTAGGATCCAGTTGGGAAAGGACGTGGGGAGGAACTCTGGGGCTAGAGGGAAGGAAATGCATAATGAAGGTATATTATGAGAGAAAAAAATCTATTTTCAATAAAATAAAATAAGAATGAAGCAACAACAAGAGGCAACTTCAAATGTCAGATAATTTTCATGACTCATTATTTCAGAAGTATTATGGATCAAAATAGATTAAAGATATGCCGATGCAGTAACAGAGGGACTGTTTTGACAAAGTTCATATGTGTATATGCTCTTTTGAAAACCAGTTTTTGAACAGGGCCATAGTAAACTTCCTTGGGTGTGACACACTGTGTTTCTAGGGTAAAGAAATGCAATTGCAGCTGTGCTTGGTGGCACACGCCTTTAATCCCAGCACTCGGGAGGCAGAGGCAGGTAAATCGCTGTGAGTTCGAGATCAGCCTGGTCTACAAAGTGAGTCCAAGACAGCCACGGCTACACAGAGAAACCTTCTCTCAAACAAACAAACAAACAAACAAACAAACCAAAAAAAGAAAGAAGTACAATCGCTGTCATTATTTATTAATGAATGTATCACATTAAACGCAAGTATGGTAATAATATGCCGTGCTGAAAAGCTTTGCATATATAAACTTTGTTTCTACTCTCCTCTCTGTTCTGAAACCATAAAAAAAAAATATGCCATGTAATGCACAGTCAGGAGATGAGTCTCCTTCCTAAATTCACATTCTTTGGAAGTATCATATGAAGTTCTGAAATTTTAATCTATGTCACGGAAGTCTGGGTGGAGTCCACAACTTACTTTTTTTCATTTCGTTGTTTTTAACTTTTATTTTTTATAATGTGTTCACATTACATCCTGATTGTAGCACCTTCCCTCATCTGCTGTTCCCACCCTCTTTCCCACTTCTCCCATATTCCCCTCTTCTAGTCCTCTGAAACATAGGAGCCCTCCTCCCCTACCATCTGGTCCCAGACTAAGCTCGCCTCAGGACTGCTGCATCTTCTTCCTCTGTGGGCTGGCAAGGCTGCCCAGCCAGGGGGAAGTGATCAAATACCAGGCAGGCACCGATGCACAGACCTAAAGACACCAAATAACAAGGAGGACCCTAGGGAGGATGGTGGATTCGCAACCAGAAGGGCAAATGCAATAATACAGTAGACATCGGAAATGGCTGAAGAACCAGAACAGGATGGGAGTCTATCATTTGTCCTCGGAAAGACCTAGCAGGGGTCCACGCAGACCCAGAGACTCACAGCTCAAGGAGGGCAGAGCGCTGGGAGTCCTTCCCATGTGAACTCTGGTGCCCTTAATTTGATCACTTCCTCTTGATGGGGAGGCCTGCAGCACAAAGAGGAAGGGGAAGCAAGACCTGACAGGATGGTGAGGGAGGAGGTCCCCTTCTGCCAGAGGTCAAGGGCAGGGGAATAGCATGAAAGGGGGGAACGGGAAGATAAAACTGAGGGGATAACAATGAGTGGGGAGGGGTAGAAAGAGACCAACAAAGGCAACAAATCTGGACGCAGAGGGCCTGCCGAAACTATTGCATGGGCACAATGCACAGAGAGAACCTAGATCTCTCGTTCAGATGTAGTCAATGGGCAGTGCAGTCTCCATGAGGAGAACAGGGGCTCTCTCTGACACAACTCACTTTTAAAGCAGAGCTTCTGGGTCTGGAGGGAATGTTCATACTTAAGAACACTTATGCTTAATGCTCTTCCAGACAAGCTCAGTTTGGTTCTGAATGCCCATGTCAGGCAGCTCAAAACTGCTTGTGACTTCATTTCCAGGGAATCTGTGGCCCTCTTCTGGATTCTACAGGTACCCGTATTCACAGATAGCACTCACTCACACAGACATACATATATTTGTACACATGTATATACATACAAATCTTAAACTTATACACACACATATGTATGTATGTATGTATGTATGTATCACTATTTAGTCAGAATAAAAATTTCCAGCAACAGATTAGTAGCCACAGTTACCAAGATATTCCCTATACTAAAATAAAAGAGAGTATGCTAATATAATAGTAGTTCTTCATTTTAATTTCAAATACTCTTATATTAACTACAGCCCAAACTTTCATTCAGGCAGTAATTCACATTATCTTGATTTATCTTTACTACTTTTACCTTCCAAATGTGGAAGCTCACCCTCCTAACACCGTTCATGTTTGCAATGTCTCTTTCTCATTTTAGAGAAATCAGAGAAATGTGTACACATTATATAATTTCAACATCCACAGAAAATAACAAGGAAAATAGTCAGTGTTTTTGGACTGATTTAACAATACAATACTGGTGTGTATCGATGGTGGATATTTTACTTTGAGGGGAAGCTATTTGCTCTTCAAGGGCTTGGAAAAGGATATTGATTTTTCCTCCCATCATGTTCCTTAGGTGGGCCTGGGATGATTGGTATATATTCTACCAAAATGTTAGCTGTTTCATTTGAAACCCCATTATGTCCTTTTCTCGACGGCCACAAAAATCACAGGTCGAACAGTGTCTGGTGATTCACGCTCCCACTGCCAGAAGTGAGAGGGCATAGTGCCAAGAGCGGCTGACTGGCATCTGCATGGGCTTTTAATCCCTACACTAGTGCTTTCAAATTGGAAAACAGGAAAGTTCTGGCCCCAGATCACCAGAATTTTGCTAATAGTCCCGTCATTGGTAAATTGTTTACCTATCGGTTGTGATAAAGAGTGATCATACCCATTTGTTACTAAAATCTGTCCGACTGTGTCAGCTCTTGCACGTTCACATTGTTGCTTTTGGAAAGAACGGTGTCTGTGTGGGAAGTAGTTCTTGAGATGTGACAAGATTTCATTCTCTAAAGGTGACTGAGATTTTTACGAGATAATCTTCTTGGAGTCAAGAGGGCTTAGGCCATTGAGGTTTCAGGTTTTTTTAATTTGTTTGTTTGTTTGTATAGTGTGTGTGTGTGTGTGTGTGTGTGTGTGTGTGTGTGTGTATGTGTATGCTTGCCGCTCAAAGTGTATGTGGAAGTCAAAGTACATCTTGTGAGAGTTAGTTATCTCCCTCCACACTGTGGGACCTGGGATTCACTTCAGGCTGTCAGACTTGGTGCTGAGTTCCTTCACCTGCTCTGGCACCTCATCAGCTCTTTAGCTGATGAGCTTACTCAGCATGTTTATACATGTGAGATTATCTCTCTGCACATTACAATATGCATTGCTCATATACTTAAGTCAGAGAAAACTTTGTCACTCCAGTGGAAATTATCAATTTCTTTATTAATTAAGCAGACTAAAACCAATTCTTTGTCTTCTTTTGTATTTAATTTTTGTAGTATTTTGAAAGAGAATGGCCCACATGGAGTCATAGAGAGTGGCACTATGAGGAGGTCTGGCCCTGCTGGAGGAAGTGTGTCACCAGGGGCAGAATTTGAGGTTTCAGATGCTCAAGCCAGGCCCATTGGCTTATTCTCTGCATATCAGGATGCAGAACTCTCTGTCACCATGTCTGGCTAGATGCTGCCATCTTCCTGCCATGATGATGATGGACTAAAGCCAGCCCCAGTTAGAAGTTTTCTTGTAAGAGTTGCTGTGGTCATAGTGGCTCTTCAGGGCAATGGAAACCCTAAGACAAAGTCAAAAGAATACCAAGCAGGAAAAAGACAGTGATAATGGTCTCAGGGGGTAAGAAAGTACTTTCGTTCTTGGGTAGTCTTGTTTTTCTGAAATAGGATCATGTATTAAGCCCAAGTCACAGAATCAGAACCCCCTTGCCTCAGTCTCCCAAATGCTGGCATAACATATATGCAACAGCAACACTAACACTTATCTTTATTAATACAGACTTATACAATGGCATTCCCAAAACACTGAGAGGCACTCTAGAGTAAGGACTTCAGCTCTGATTTATTTTTCTTTAATTTGTTTATACAACCAAGTAATATACGTGAAATTTTTATTATCTTCTACTTCTAAATCTTTACACTACAAATAACTAACTTGTTTACTGACTTTCTGTGGATACCAAGAATGCCTTAACTCTTAAGTTAAATTTTGATGGATGATCAAATCATCTTACTGTTACCAGATGGGGATTTTGGGTCAACTACATAGCAAAGAAAAGTAGGTTAAAAAAGTGGGAGAAAAGATTCTGTCTTTAGGTCCAGGAGGTTTTCAAGGCTTATTTTAAATGCACAAATTCAACAAAGAAATCAAGAAAAGTTAAAAGGAGAGCAGCTGGCACACACCTGTAATTCCAGTACTGCAGAGGCAGAGGCAGGCGGATCTCTGTGAGTTTGAAGCCAACCTGGTCCACAAAGCAAGTCCAGGCCAACCACAGAAACCCTGTCTCAAGAAAACCAAAGAAGAAGAAGAAGAAGAGGAGGAGGAGGAGAAAAGAAGAAGAGAAGGAGGAGAAGGAGAAGAAGAGGAGGAGGAGAAGGAGGAGGAGAAAAGAAGAGAATAAGAAGAAGGAGAAGAAGAAGGAGAAGAAGAAGAAGAAGAAGAAGAAGAAGAAGAAGAAGAAGAAGAAGAAGAAGAAGAAGAAGAAGAAGAGAACACAAGGAGAAACCTAGTACTTATGATGACTCCACTGGAGATGTTAATGAACTCTTTTCTCATTTCCCCAATACCCAAACAACTTGTCAATTATTTGTGCTTGGTCTGGAGTACTCATTCCTCAAATATCACAGATAAACTAAAATAACAAGAAGTAGCCAATATTGAAGCAACAAACACTGGAGAATAATTCCTAAGTTTCAGAACTGAATCTTGTAAATGAAACAGCATCCCAAATGCCAAGCCCTGTGATACCTCAAAGGAGGAGCTAAACTGCCATAGCTTGCTAAAGAGCTCTGGTGGGCAGTTTATATGCTTGGAACAACTTCTCATTTGTACACATTTAGCTCTGTGACAGTCTCAGGGTATGTGTGCACCAGCATGCCCATAGAACTATGTAGCAGAGTTCCCAAGACTGATAGAAGAATGTTCCACGTACATCTATTAGGCTGTGCTCCCGCTCTTGACCATCTCAAAGTCTACAGGTGACTTACTGTTGGTCTCGAGACTCTCACAGAGCTCGCTTTTCACCTCGCCATTTGGCCTGTCATTTCCTTTTTGGATCAGTTTGCTTTGCATGGTAGCAGCTGTCACCACAGCCTTGAAGCTTCTCTTGCGTTTCTGAACATTCTGCTCTGGATGAAAAATTATAATATAAACTTTGGGCATATAGAGCATTCCCAGAGACACTGAAGCACTTAAACTCATGGAGACAGTAAGTGTTGTTGTCTGGATGTACATCTGAGGAGAGGAAAAAAAGAAAAAGAGTCATGGTTATTAAGTCTGACTAGTAGGAGATAAATAACACACCATTTTCTAAAATGATTCTAGTTTCTCTCCTATAGCTACATTGGAGAATATTTACCGTAATTGCCCTTGACTGCAGTCAGGCTTTCACTAGACAAACTACTAGATGAGTGATTTTACATTTTAAGATCCTCATTCCTTAAAACAAATTGAGAAGGGGGTGGAGCTTATGTTACTTTTTAGATATCAAACTGTATAAGGAAAGAGGAAAAAATACAGCGACAAGAGACTAACACTTTGCACCACATTCATCTTCTTGAAAAGATACTAGTGGGCGAAATGATCATGGCAATACTTAAAGAGTAAATTACATGCAGTAAAGACAGAGAGAGAGCGTACAGCAACCTAGGGCATAGGACCGTTGTTCTCACATCATTATGTACTTTCAACCACCAAACCTGGTGAAAATCACAAAAATGATAAAGGGGCTTGTGAGTTAGCAGCCTGCCTAACGAACACTTTCTGGGACTTCTCAATGAGTATTTGACATCAAAATAAATATAGGAGCTTCAACAAAAACCTGACAGATCTCCTCCTGGGGATATGAGAGAACCCAGTGGTTAAGAAAACTTGTAGCTCTGGAAGAGGACCCGGGGTCAACGCCTGGCACCTAAATGGTGCATCACAACCATTCATAATTCTAGGTATATAAGATGCAACACCCTTCACTGACATTCATGGGTGCTGAGAATCCATGTGTTACAGAGACATACATGTAAGCAACACACACACACACACACACACACACACACACACACACACACACACACTAAAATAAATATATAATTAAGAAAAAGAAAGATTTCCTCCTTCCAGATGTCAGATATGTGCTCTGGCAGTGGAGACTCGGGAGCATATTTTGGAAATCACTTCCCTATGCTGAACCCTTGCCACATGCCACTATATATGATTGAGAATCTTATGGGAAATACAGAAAAGGAGCAAGAACATGAAATAGAAAAGGGGATGTGAATGAGAAAGTGTCTGTGGAGACTCGAGAAAGAACTAGCTGGTGGAAATCAGCAAAATACAGTGTTCTTATTTGATATTTTAAATAATAAATACATCTAGATCAGAGTGGCCTGCTGACATATATATAGAGGACTGTCTTGATGCAGTCAATGGATGCCGGTAGCTAATATAGATAGCACCATTCCCAAGGCTCTGCAGGTATAGAGAGAAGATTATACACGAGCAGGATGCTTGCATGCATTTCCCCTTGAATGTTGATTGTGGGTATGACTAGCTGATTCAAGTTCATACACTGACTTCCACACAATGGTCAGTTGTAACCTAGAAACATGCCCCAGCCAGCCTAAGTTTGAATTCCAGCACCATTACAAATATATAACGTGTGTGTGTGTGTGTGTGTGTGTGTGTGTGTGTGTGTGTGTGTGTGTAGACAAGGAAGGAAGCTTAAAACATCTGGAGTTTACTGGCATGAGAAAAGCCTCATTCACACCTGACAATTGGACAAATGTATAATCTCATTTTTCTCTCTGGCTCTTATTTTATTACCGAGGAACTCACACTTTTATGGTATTATTTAATAGAATAATATGTGTTTGTTCAATATAGACCATAATAGTAACTCACAGAAGTTACTCACCATAAACCTTCGACTCTAAAAGGTACTAACACAGCTTCCTTCCAGGGGTGTGTGAAAAGAGAGATAACCCATAGACAGCTGTACAGACCAGGGAGTCCGGGGAGAGATCCATGTACAGCTAAATTCTACTAGATGTCCAGGACGTGGCCACTGTAATCTCACTTTGAAGTACACAGAGCAAGTTTTCTTTTTCAAATCCAACTTATTTATTGATACTGAGAGTTGCATACCTAAAATAGCACCTCTCTCCTTCACAATTAGATGACCTACTGGGTAGAGGGAGGGATTGCATTATTTCACCCCCAAACCATATCAATTTGTCAAGAGACGTTGAGAGTGGCATCATGTACTCCTTTTTCATTCTTCTTAGCTAGTCCCCACCTCTGTTCCTGTAGCTTCTCCATCACTATAGAAAGGGAGTTGCTCTTCCGTCACGTGCTCTGAGGCCCTGCTCTTTTCTCATCTCCCAAACACCACCAGTGTTTTGAATATGAAATGGCTGGGTGCACTGGAGTGGACTGAAGAACTCTGGGAAACCACAGAGGAGAACCCAGATGTGGTCTCCAAATGCGATGCCTCTTCCCGGGCCTATTGCAGCCTTCTCTTCACGCCCAGCAGATCATTTGTGCACATCCGCCATTTTCTGAAAACAGGCCATGATCTCAAATTCTGAGGGAAGCTGGAGGATGTTCTGAATTTCTGTGGCAATGCTCAATCTTTTTCTTTCAAAGAGCTGCCTGAATTCAGATCTCCACAGATGCTGGCCTTTTACCTGATGCTTTTTCAATCCCTTTGCAGCTGAGGTAGTCTATAGTGATACATGAGAATAAAGCAACTTTATGCTAACCCTCCTTCAGGTCTCACACCTTAAACACTGGGTGGTACCGAGTTCTGAAATCATTTTTAGCCCTTTACACATGAACACACACACACACACATTACACATGAACACACACACACACACACACACACACACACTGAAATCATTTTTAGCCCTTTACACATGAACACACACACACACACACATGAACACACACACACACATGAACACACACACATACACACACACAGACACACACACAGACACA
This sequence comes from Acomys russatus, assembly GCF_903995435.1. NCBI lineage: Eukaryota > Metazoa > Chordata > Mammalia > Rodentia > Muridae > Acomys > Acomys russatus. Next base: position 15,302,343 of record NC_067146.1, on the reverse strand, counting down.
CACACACACATGAACACACACACACATGAACACATACATACACACACACACACATGAACACACACACACAGTATTTAACTGTAAAAATCAATATTCTTCCTATTGTCTTTTAGCCTTTTGCCTAAGATCAAGGGGAAAAAAATCAATATTCTCTTTTAAAGTTTTTTAATTAAAATAGAATTATGTCTCTTCCCCTAATTCCTTTCTTGGCCTATTTTCTTTGACTATATTTGCTACATAGACATTTATAAATGTGTGTATATACATTCATATATATGTACATATCTATGCAAGAATACACAGACATATATTTAGCTATGAGACAGTCTTTTCTTGAAATAGCTGGAAAAATAAATAATCTTTATGCTTGAGAGAAACTCTGGATTCTGAACATTCAAAGAATCATGGTGAAGTCTTACTCTTGGAAAAATCACTGTCCTGGGTGTTGTGAACCTATCGGTAGGTTAGAGATGTCATTCTGTGATTCCTCTAGTGAAGATACAGAGGTCTTTGATCTGAATTATTTGCTGATTCTCATTACACTCTCTTTGGGATTAGGAAGCATGTTTGTGAAATGAAGTGTCAAATCAAAAGCTGAAAGTGCAGCATTGTGAATAAAAAGATTGTCAACATAGTATCAGCCTGATTCATGACTATGCTCCGAATTTTTAATTTTAAACTATTTTTATTTTATTTTATTTTTTAATATATTTTATTAATTTACTCATATTACATCTCAATTGTTACCCTATCCCTTGTATCCTCCCATTCCTCCCTCCCTCCCATTTCCCCCTTACTTCCCTCCCCTATGACTGTGACTGAGGGGGACCTCTTCCCCCTGTATATGCTCATAGGGTATCAAGTCTCTTCTTGGTAGCCTGCTATCCTTCCTCTGAGTGCCACCAGGTCTCTCCATCCAGGGGACGTGGTCAAATATGGGGCACCCAAGTTCGTGTGAAAGTCAGACCCCACTCTCCACTCAACTGTGGAGAATGTCCTGTCCATTGGCTAGATATGAGTAGGGGTTCGAAGTTACTGCATGTAATAGTGATTAGTATCTATAAACAGTGTGTGATCAAATGACATGTGGGATATGAGCTTTGATAAGCGCTGAGATGATGTTTGTTTGTGTTTTAAAGGAGACTAAAGATCCTTTAGGTGGGTGTATAGGTGCATACTCAGAAGTCAGGAGCTGAGGCAGGAGGATTGTAGGTTTATGGCCATAGCCATGAGTAACATGCTATCAAAGCCAGGTGAGGTTAGCTACATAGAGAGAACATGCTTCATAAAAGCTAACCAGCTACTGCCAATCATATGAATGAGGAGTCTTTACATTCAGAGGACGGATTTTCAGATCATCATTTCTACATGGGCATTCTTTCTCCTGAAGGCACCAGACACAAGATGGTGAAAACATAGTAGACAGTTAAACTGAGAGTCACACGTTCAGGTAAACATACAACGAATAATTAGCAAATACTTAAAATCATGAAATGAAAATTATTTTTTTCATATTATGAAAAGCAGCATCAAAGTCAATAAAAAGGAAAGTAAAAAAAAGGTAGAAAATAAAAAAATACAGACACAAAATAGCCAAAGACCTTAGCTAAACGTTTCGAAAGAATAGATCTATAGAAAACATCAAATAAGCATTGAGGAGACCAACAGACTGATAATAATAAAAGCAAAGAGATCCTAAATATCTTTGTTCTTGATGTGAAGGAGATTGGTTGTAGACATCAAAATGAATGAAGGTAGTGAAGATTCAGTATGCCATGTCTTAAGGAAATAAAAGATCTATTGGGGAGAGAAAGGCTTATAGGAGTTACAGGAGTTGCAAAGATTCTGTGGATGTGTAAGCAATCATGAGATCACTATTTATTTTAGCTATTTAAAGATGAATATACAGGAGTTAGAGGAATAGTTCAGGAGTTCAAAGTACTGGATGTTCTTCCGGAGGATGTGGGTTGATTCCCAGCACCCACATGTTGCCTCACAGTTGCCTATGACTCTAGTTCTCAGGGAACTAATAGCCTCTATTGGTGAGACTCACATACATGATACTGCAAAAGCCTATATGCCACAAAACTTCAAAATCAAAATGAAATGGGCAATTTTCTTGATAACTAACAACTACTAAAGTTGAATCAAGATCAGGTAAACAAATGAAATGATCTTATATCTCCTAAGGAAATAGAGTCAGAGGCAGTCATTAAAAGTCTACCAGCCAAAAAAAAAAAAAAAAAAAAAAAAGCACAGGGTCATATGGATTCATCATAGAATTCAACCAAACCGTCAAAGAAGAGTAAAACCAGTCATCTCCAAACTAATTCACAAAATAGAATCCAAAGGAACACTATCAAACTCATTCAAGGCAAGGACACTGTCACCTTGATACCTAAACCACCCAAAGACCCAACAAAGAAAGATAATTTCAAACCAATTTCTGTTATAAACCTAGATGAAAAATACTCAATAAAATACTCTCAAACCAAATCCAAGAAAACATCAACAATATCACTACCGTGCCTAGTAGCCTTCATCCCTGACATGCAGAGGTAGTTCAATACATAAAAACACAACAGTACATCAAAATCAAACTACAAGAAAACACAACAGCACATCAAAATCAAACTACAAGAAAACACAACAGTACATCAAAATCAAACTACAAGAAAACACAACAGCACAGCAAAATCAAACTACAAGAAAACACAACAGCACAGCAAAATCAAACTACAAGAAAATACAACAATACATCAAAATCAAACTACAAGAAAACACAACAGTACATCAAAATCAAACTACAAGAAAACACAACAGCACATCAAAATCAAACTACAAGAAAACACAACAGCACATCAAAATCAAACTACAAGAAAATACAACAGCACATCAAAAACAAACTACAAGAAAATACAACAGTACATCAAAATCAAACTACAAGAAAATACAACAGTACATCAAAATCAAACTACAAGAAAATACACACATGATCATCTCCCTAGATGCCGAAAAAGCATTTGACAGAATCAAGCACCCATTCATGTTTAAAGTCTTGGAGAAATCAGGGATACAAGGCACATACTTAAATATAATAAAGGCATTATAGAGCAAGCAAATAGCCAACATCAAACCAAGTGGCAAGAAATTTAAATCAATCTCACTGAAATCAAGGACAAGATAAGGCTGTCCACTCTTTCCATATCTCTTCAATATAGTACTTAAAGTCCTAGCTAGAGAAATAAGACAACTAAAGATCAAGGAGATACAAATTGGAAAGGAAGAAGTCAAATTATCACTATTCATGGATAATATCATAGTATATATAAGGGATCCCAAAAACCTTTACCAAGGAACTCCTACAGCTTATAAATATCTTCAGAAAAGTGGCTGGATAAAAAAAAAAAAAAAAAAAACAAATCAGCCAGGTGTGGTGGCACACACCTTTAATCCTAGCACTCAGGAGGCAGAGGCAGGTAGATTGCTGTGAGTTTGAGGCCAGCCTGGTCTACAAAGTGAGTTCAGGACAGTCAAGGCTACACAGAGAAAGCCTGTCTTGAAAAACAAAACAAAACAAAACAATCCCCGCCCCCAAAATCAACTCAAAAAATCAGTAACCCTGCTGTATATAAAAGGACAAACAGACTGAGAAAGAAATTAGGGAAAGTACACCTTTGATAATAGCCACAAATAATATAAAGTGCCTGGGTGTAACTCTAACCAAGCAAGTGAAAGATTTGTACGAAAAAAAAAACTTCAAGTCTCCAAAAAAACAATTTGAAGAAGATACCGGAAGATGGAAAAATCTCCCATAGTCATGGATTGGGAGCATCAACATAGTAAAAACAGCCATCTTACTAAAAGCAATCTACAGATTCTGTACAACTCCCAACAAAATTCCTACACAATTCCTTACAGACCTTGAAAGATTAATTCTCAACTTCATATAGAAAAAAAACCCCAAAGTATCAAAAACAATCCTGCACAATAAAAGATCTTCCACAGGAATCTCTATGCCAGATCTCAAGATGTACTGTAGAGCAACAGTAATAAAAACAGCATGGCACTGGCATAGAAATAGGCTGGCTTATCAATGGAATCAAATCAATGACCCAGAAATAAACGCACATACCTATGGACATTGACATTTGACAAAGAGCCAAATGGATACAATGGAAAAATATAGCATCTTCAACAAATGATGTTGGCCTAAATGGATGTCTACATGTAGGAAAATGCAAATAGGTACAATTGCACACGCACAAAACTGGAGCTCAAATGGATTAAAGACTTCAACAGAAAACCTGACACACTAAACCGGTTACAAGAAAAAGTGAGGAAGAGCCTTGAACTCACTGGTACAGGAGACAACTTCCTGAACAGGTGACCAACAGCTCAAGCTCTAAGGTCAATGATTAATGAATGAGACATCACAAAACTGAAAAGCATCTGTAAGGCAAAGACACTGTCAACAGCACAAAACAGCAGCCTACAGACTGGGAAAAGATCATTACCAATCCTACATTTGACAAATGGTGAATATGCAAAATACAAAAATAACTCAAGAAATTAAACACCACCAAAATAAATAACCCAATGGGGGAAAGAGAGTACAGAGATAAACAGAGAATCCTCAACAGAGGAATATTGCATGGCTAGGAAACACTTAAAGAAATGTTCAACATACATAGTCATCAGAGAAATACAAATCAAAACAACTCTGTGAGGCCATCTTATACCTATCAGAATGACTAATATCAAAAACTCAAGTGTCAGCACATGTGGGCAAGGATAAGGAGAAGGGGGAACACTCCTGCATTGCTGGTGGGAGTACAAACTTTTACAATGCTTTGAAATTCGATACATCACTTTCACAGGGAATTGGGAATAGTGCTGCCTAAAGACCCAGCTATACAGCTCCTGGGCATGTACCAGAAAGATGGTCCACCATACAAAAGGGCATTTACTCAACTAGTTCATAGCAGCTTTATTCATAATAGCCAGAATCTGGGAACAACTTAGAAGAAACTCTGGTACATTTACACAATAGAAATCAACTCAGTTATCAAAACCAAGGAAATCTTGAAAATTGCAGGCAAATGGATGAAACAAGAAAAGATCATCCTGAGTGAGGTAACTCAGACCCAGAAAGACATGCATGGTAAATACTCACTTTTAAGTGGATATTAACCCAACATAGATGTCTTCTGAGAGATCCCACCTAGTTGGGGATCAGAACAAATATTAGAACTTGCAGTTGGGCTTTGGGTGAAAAGCTGAAAATTGTATGGAGGAGTTGGGGAATAGAAACACTGGGGGCTGGAGGAGGGAGGGGCCAGGAGCTCCATAAGGAGACTATCAAGGATGGCAGATCTGGACTCAGGAGGCCTGCAGGAGCTGAGGACCAACCAAGGACATTGCAAGCAGATGACCTATAGGCCCTGTTCAGATGTAGCCAATGGACAGCTCATTATCCACATGAGGAGTGGGGACAGGAGTGGAAGACTGCCTCTGACAAGAACTCTGATGCCTATGATTTCTTCACTGACCCTTAGGGGAAAGGCCTTGTAGGAACACAGATGAAGGGGATATAGGGTATCTATATGAGATCTAACAGGATGTGGTCAGATGGTGGGGGTGGAGGACCCCACCTGTGAGAGATATAGGGGAGGGGAATGGAGTGGAAAAGGAAGGGAGGGTGGGAACAGGAAGATAAGAGCAAGGGTATTACAATGGAGATGTAAGGCTAATTTAATAATGATGATGATGAAGAAGAGGAAGAAGAAGAAGAAGAAGAAGAAGAAGAAGAAGAAGAAGAAGAAGAAGAAGAAGAAGAAGAAGAAGAAGAAGAAAGAAGAAGAAGAAGAAGAAGAGACGAAGAAGACGAAGAAAGAAGAGAGAGAAGAAGAAGAAGAAGAAGAAGAAGAAGAAGAAGAAGAAGAAGAAGAAGAAGAAGAAGAAGAAGAAGAAGAAGTTAAAAAACTTAAGGACTTCTATCGTTGAATTAAAATGAAAACTCAGGAGTGGGAGAGATAGTTCAGTGGTTAAGAGTACTATCTGCTCTTCCAAAGGACCTGGGTTCAATTCCCAACACCCAAATGGAAGCTCACAACTGTCTGTAATTACAGTTCCAAGGGATCTGACACCTCCACACCAATGCACATAAAATTAAATTAAATAAATTATAAAAAAAAGAAAGGAAAAGAAAAGAAAAACAGAGCATACTCAAACTTATGGGACACAGCGAAGGCATCCTAGATGGTAAGCTCACAGAACAAGCACCTGCGTTTTAAAAAAAGGAGAGATCTCATACCACTCACAATAGCCGCCTCAGAGCTCTAGAACAAAAGAGAGAATTGGTGTCAAGGAATAATCAATTTCAAGGTAAAATCAGTAGACTCAAACAAGGAAAAATAAAAACCAAAAACAAAGAACCAATGAAACAAGGAGTTAGATCCTTTAGAAAATCAATAAGGTTGACAAACCATTATCTAAACTAACTAAAAGGCGGAGAGAAGGTCCAAATTATCACATTTAGAAATTAAAAGGTGAACATAACAATAGACACCAAGAAAATCTGGAGATTCACAAGTACATATTTGAAGAACCTATATTCTACCAAATTGGAAAATCTAAAAGAAATGGATAAATTTCTTGATATATACTATCTCCCAAAGTTAAATTAAAGCCAGATAAGTAATTTAAACAGAGCTCTAATCCCTGCAGAAATGGAAACAACAAACCAACCAACCAACAGACAAACAAACAGGGCCAGATAGTTTTAGTGCAGAATATTCTACCTGATTTTCAAATAAGACATAATGCCAATACTCCTCAAATTATTCCACAAAATAGAAACAGAAGGTATATTTCCAAATCATTTTATGAAACAATTACCCTGATACCCTGAAAGACAAAACAAACAGATTTACAGGCCAATTTTCCTTATGGACATAAATGGAAAAAATGTCAATAAAATACTTGCAAACCAAATCCAAGAATACATCAAAGAAATCATCCAGCATGATTAAGTATGATTCATTCCAGAGGTGCAGGGATGGATCTACCTACGCAAATCAGTAAATATAATTCACCATATACACAAAAACTACAGACAAAAATGTCCCACATGATTAGGTCATTACATTCATAAAAGTCCTTTAACAAAATCAGACCCCCCTTTATAATAAAAATCATGGAGACATTAGGGATACAAGGGACATATTTGAACATAATAAAGGCATTTTACTCGGAGCAATTCCATTAAAATCAGGAACAAAGAAAGGCCATTCACTCTCTGTGAACCTGTTCAATGTAGCACTTGAAGTCTTAGTTCCAGATATAAAATAACTAGGAGATCAATGAGATACAAATAGAAAGGAAGAAATTGAAGTATCTTATTTGCATATGATAGGAATGTATACAGAAATGACCTTAATAATGTCAACAAGAAACTCCTACAACTAAGTTTCAGCAAAGTAGCAGAATGCAAAATTATCTCACAAGTGTATATAGCCATCCTATATACAAATGACAAACCTCCTGAGAAAGAAACTAGGAGTACAACGCCTTTGACAATAGCTTCAAAAATTAAAATATCTTGAGGTGTCTCTAATCAAGCAAGTTGAAAACTTATTGGATAAAAACTTGAACTCTTAGAAGAAATTGAAGCAGATATCAGAAGATGCAAAGATATCTCATGCTCCAGGATTGATAGGATTAACATATTAAAAATGGCCATCCTATGAAAAGCAATCTACAGATTCAAGGTAATCCCCATCAGACTGTTTCACAGATCTTGAAAGAACAATTTTCAGCTTCATATGGAAATGCAAAACATCCAGAATATTAAACCAATAATGAATAATAAAAGAATTGCTGGAGGTATCACCACCCCCAGTTCCAAGTTATATTGTAGTTATTAAAAAACAGCAACAACAAAAACAAAAACAAAAAACATAACATGGTATTGAAAGAAAAATAGAAGCATTGATCACTGAAATCAAATTGAAGACCCAGAAAAAAAATCACTTACTTATGGCCACATGATTTTTTATGAAGAAGCCATAGATACACACTAGGAAAAAAAGCAGCATCTCAAATTCACTGGTTAAACCAACCAGCTGGATGTACAGGAGTCACAATAGATCCATACTTATCACCTTTCACAAAACCAGACACACTGAATCTGATATAAGAGAAAGTGGGGAATAGCCTTGAACTCATTGGCACAGAAAGTGACCAGAACACCATTAGCACAGGCACTAAGTTCAACAATTAATAAATGGGACTGGAGGAAACTAAAAGACCAAGGACATAATTATTCAGAAAAAGTCAGAGCCTACAGAATCAGAAATGATTTTTACCAACCACACATCCAATAGATGGGTACTATCCAAAATATATAAAGATATAAAAAATAAATACCTGTACATTAAGAAAAAGTAACCCAATTTATTTATGGGTTAAGATCTAAATGGAGAATTCTCAAAAGTGGAAAGCAAATGACTAAGAAACACTTAAAGAAATGTTCAACATCCTTAGTCATCAAGGAAACGTAAATCAAAACTACTTTGAAATTTCATTTTACACCTGCCAGGATGACTAAGATCAATGAAATAAATGACTGACAGCTCATGCTAATGAGTACATGGAATAGGGGAACATTGTGCACTGCTGGTGAGAGTAAAAGCTTGTACAGCCATATGGAAATCAGTGTGACAGTTCCACAGGAAGAAGGGAGTCATCCTATCTCAAGATCCGGCATATACCACTCTTGGGCATACACCCCAAGGACAAGTCTTACTTAGAGTAACTAATGCTTTTCTGAAGCACATGGTCAAAGCACCTTATGGAGGAAACAATTTTACTTCAGCTTACACTTCCAGATACCAGTCCATAAAGGAGGAAAAGCAGGACAGGAATGCAAACAGGGCAGGAACCTGGAGGCAGGAGCTGATACAGAGGTCATGGAGAAGTTTTTGTAAGCCTCTTCCACATAGCTTGTTCAGCCTGCTTTCTTATAGAATCCAGGAACATCAACCCAGGGATGCCACCACTCAAAATGGGATGGGCCCTCACCTGTAAATCCTAATTAAGAAAATGCCTCATGGACAGATTTTATGGAGGCATTTTCTCTTTGAGGTTCCTTACTTTCAGATAATTAGCTTGTGTCAAGTTGACATAAAAGTAGCCAGCACAGAACACTCCATCCTGCCATAAAGATACTTGCTCAGCCATATTCATTGCTGTTCTATTCATAGTAACCAGAAATGAAAGGGGGGAAAAGTAGATATCCCTCAACAGCAAAAGAAAACGGGGTGCTTTTATACAATAGAATATTATTCAGCTGTTTACAGAGAGAGAAAATTATGAAATTTGCAGGTAAATAGGTGGAACTAGAAAAAAAAAAAACATCCTGCAGTAACAGACACAGGAAGAGAAATACTGAATATAGTCATTTATATGTGGAAATTAGCTGTTAAGGCAATGATAACCAATAAATACTTCATAAATCCATAAAGGTTGGTTACAGATTAAGGGGCTGTAGTGGAGTAACAAGTCTCCCTAGTAAACAGAGACAGAAGACATGGCTGTGGAGGGATGAGGAGAGAAGAGGGGGTAAAGGAGGGAATGTGGGGAGAGAAGAGATATAAAATTAAGGTCCATGTAAGGGGTAATATGGAAACCTTATAGAGTAGAAGCTTCCTAAATTTACACATATGAGCATGACCTAATTCACACCTCTTAATAATATGGGAGACACAGCCCCAACTGGATATGTCTTGTCAGAAAATGAAGCTTCTAGAACCAAGGATTACATACAGCTAACCAAACTGTTGGCCAAAGTGGTTCTATGCAAACTCCCAACCACCCCAGGGCTTGCCAAGACTGCTCTCCACAACCAGACAGTAAGGCCCTACAGCTGAAGATGAGACGGACACAGCTTATTAACATGGGAATGTTGAGCAGGTGTCTACCTAGAGCTTTTGCCACCACAGGTTAGTGTTGCTGAAAGGTGATGTGCATTCTACTGAAGGTGAAATATAAACGAAGTCCCAGCTACAAACCCTTTTATAGTCAATGGTGTGCTGCCTTTAGAAATGCTAGTGCAGTAATGGCCCAAAGCTTGTGGGAGGGACTAGCCAATATTTTACTTGATTTAATGCTCACTCAGATGAGTGCCTTGATCAGGCATCCTAACAAAAGCTTCCTCCTGCAGCAGAAGGGAACAAATAAGATAACCAGAGCCAGACAATGTGCACTGTGTGAGAGGCCGGAGAGCACTCAGCTCTAAACAGGATATCCCCATGAACTCTCCTCCTCAGGACTCAAAGAAATCTTGTATAAGAAAATACAGAGAGAGTGTAAGAGGCAATGGAAGACACCAAGGAATCAAGACCTAAACAGAACAGACTCCAAGTACTATGAAATCACAGAAATGGAGGTAGCACAGACACACACACACACACACTCTCTCTCTCTATATATATATTTTTTTTTTTTCAATAAAAGAAAATGTGGTAAGATAAATGAGAAAGAAATTATAAATGCAGGTGCAAACTAGGTTTTGAAAGTATAAGTGCAAATTATGCATAACTTCATGCCTTTAACTATAATCTAGAAAAACGTGTATGTGCTTAGGAATTCCAATTGCCATTGGGATTGTGATGGATTTGAAGTAGTCGTCCAGGGACCATGGGAAAATATCAGAAAGAAAGTGTACAAAACTGATCTTAGTGGAGTGAATTCACAAAGAAGATGTGTCTCATTCTCATTTCTTGCTCTTTGAGAAATTAGCACCAGTGCTTTGCTGTGGGCCTTATCTTTACATATGTAGGGTAGCAGAGTTTTAAGTCTGCAGAATCCCTTTTGAGGTCAAAGTTCCAAGTGCATTGGAAACAGACTGGCAGCATGACTTTTTCTGGCTCCTCTCTCTGATGCTCTCTAGTGCTTTGCTGCCATTTGAAAGGAGGAAAACCATGAAGGATGCCCGGCTCCTGAGTACTAAAAGTGCTAATTACTCTGACAATGCAAAGCTTCCATTGACCCCTTTTCCTAAGCCATCTCTGGAGATCCTAGATATTTATTGTTTGGTCTATTAACTTTGATTAAGCCTAAGATGATGTGACTGAGAAAGATATAAGGGAAGCACTATCTGAGAAGGGAGTAAGTACAAAATAGCTGTCCACATCCGACTACACTCAAAGACTCATAACTCCATTTGTGTTCTGCGCTGTGATGAACTACATCTTTCATAACTGAGTCACAGCCCTACAGCACCTTCCCCTGTCTTAGATATCTTGATCTTGGCATCCCAGAAACAACAAGGGGACCATTTCTAAGTCATTCCACACGGAACAATCTCTCACTGTATTGGATCTTTATTTCAAAGAACAGAGCCTCTAGAAAACACAGATGAATGTCTGAAAGTCAAAGTATTCAGGTTTCTAGACAGAAAGATCCGCATACCTACAATTGTAAATTTTGTATAACTCTCTGATGTTGTGCTGGGTGCCAACACCAAACAGTGCCTGGAAAATATTTGTAGAAAAGATATTCAGGAGAATTAAATTTTTATCCAAACTGTGATAACCTCCTTGGGTCATCACACCTGGTCACAGTGAAGCCACATCACCCCTACCAGAGAACACAGTTACATGGTGTACCAAGCACCTAAAGTGGCATGAGGGCTATCATGCTGGAGTTGCCACTGCTAAGTCATTTCCATTTTCTTTCAGGACAAGTAAAAACTACTTCAAGTGGTCAAAAAAGTTATGAAAATACAGGCATCACACCTAAACATGTTGTGGGTGCCAAAATACAATCACTGAAAAGTATAGAAGACAGATCCTACTGCTCAGGTTATGGGACACATACATGTCACACCCCTGTCCATTTTCCTCTGTGTGCTGCACTGTGAATGAGGGCCTAGATATCCCACAGTCTGAAGGCTAGGACCCCTTCCCTAACTTTAGCAGTGGGGAATACTCCTGAAACACCTAGAAAGACTTCCAGGTTCTCATCAGGCATGCAAAGAAGCTACATATAAAAAGAAACAAAGAAGAACTTTTTTGTAGAGTTTTCAGTGGAAAGCTATGCCAAGTGCCTTCCCGAAACAATTGAGCCACACATCAGAATCATTTCCTCCAAGTTATTCTCAAAGACATTGCAATTTCAAGGCTGTGACATATGGACCAAGATATATTCAAAAACTATTCTAAGGGGAATGAAGAAATCACAACTCCCAAACATTTAAGTTTGGGAGAATGAGATCAAATACCTTCTCAAATTTCCCACCTTTTCATAGAATATAATTGGCTTAATCTATATCCTGGTTTCATGTGATTCTGTTGATTCCACAGAGGCTTCTGGATATGATGGTCAAGGCTGATCCATTGAAAACTCAATTGGGTTTTCCATTCCTTGGCACCCACATGTGCTCTAGGGTAACACTGTAGAGCAGTCTTCCAATAATCAAAGTGTTCATGATTGATATTGGTATTTGCAGAGATACTAACCAAAATGTACCGGATTTTCTCAAACCTCACCTGACTCCTCTTTGCTTAAATGTAAATCTGTCTTAGACTGTTTCAGAACTCCTGTTGGACAAGGAACCGCTTAGTATCTCTAGCCTCCTCTCTCTGTCCCACCTAGTGTTTTGTTGCTGTTGTTGTTGCTGTTTTTCTTTTGTTTTGTGATTTTGAAGAAATCCTGTGCTTATGTATATTATTTCCTCTACAACCATTCAAGGTGGCTGTTTCACTACTTTTTTAAAAAAAATAATTATTTTATTTATTTATTTTACATCCTGACCAAAGTTTTCCCTACCTCAAACCTCTGCTCCCCAATCTACTCTTCAGATACCCTATAGGTATCTGGCTTGGCATATCAAGTGCAACAAGACTAGACACATCTTTTACTGACTCTAGAGGAGGCAACCCAGCTGGGTTAGAGTCCCAAAGGCAGGCATCAGAATCAGAGGCAGCTCCTGACCCCACTGTTAGGAGTCCCACATGAAGACCAAGCCGCACAACTGTTATATATGTGTGGAGGGCCTACGTCAGTCCCATGTATGCTCTCTGATTGGTGGGTCAATCTCTGGGAATCCCTATGGACCCAGGTAAGTGGATTCTGGAGGTCTTGTAGGTTCTTTACCCCTCTGGCTTCCACAATCCCTCTCCTTCTTTTCCACAGGATCCACCAAGCTGTGGGTTTCTGTATCTGCTCCCATCATTATCTCTATGAAACTTCTGGAAGACAGTTATGCTAGACTCCTGTCTGCAAGCATAGCATAGTATTATTAACAATACAGGCATGGGCTCCCTCTCATGGCATGGGTCTCAAACTGGACCAGACATTTGTTGTCCATCCCCTCAATTTCTGTTCCATCTTTACCCATGCACATCCTGTAGGCAGGATAAATTATTGGTTGAAGGTTTTGTGGCCAAGTTGTTGTCCCAATCCCTCTACTGGAAGTCTTCCCTGGTTACAGGAGATGGCTGGTCCCGGCTCCACACTGTCCATTGCTATGAGTCCTTGCTAGAGTCACCCTCATAGATTCCTGGGAGTTTTCTTTGTGTAGGTTTCTAGCTCATCCCAGAGATGCCCCCTCATTCCAGTTTTCTCTTTGTACTCTTTCCCTCTGACTATATCCATCAAGTGAGGTGATACAATTGGGGCCCTCTTTATTTCTCTCCGTTGTGATTGGTCCATAAAGCTCATATTGTTCCTCAAATAGCTGAGATTTTTTATTTTTTATTATAATTTATTCAGATCACATCCTTATTGTTATCGCTCACTTGTGTCTTCCAGTCCCCCATACCCTTTCCCTCTTTCACACTATTCCCTTCCCCTAGACCTCTGACAGACCGGGACATCCTTCCCCACCAAATGACCACAGTCTATTAAGGTGTGTCTTACTCTCTTTAGAGTGTTAACCCATGTGTTTAAGCCTATTTTTAAATATCTTTATTAAAATTTCCACTCAAAAATAAGGAAAAAACTATTATGCCCATGGGCTTCAATGATATGATCATTGATGCCTAGGAGTAGGAAGTTAATACCCAGAAGACATGGGTATTGCTTGTTTTCCATCATATATGTTCTGTATGAAGATTGCCTGGCAAAGAATCCATTGCTGTATAAGAATTAATGGAAATGCAGATATAGACATATTAAAATTATTTGTGACTTGTTACAAGCATTTAAAAGTTAAGGCTAAGTGTGATTATATTTCACTGTAGTATGGTGTATATTTTACAATAATAAAATGCAAATATTGAATAATTTCCAATCATGTTGTCCTAGATAATAAACAAATAAAACTAGCTATTACCAAGTAAATCACGTGCTACCATTATAACTATTCTATACTTTATAGTGCCAACATTTTAATTATTTTACATTTGGAAAGTAATTGCCAGTATCACAAATATGTATGGTCAAATTTTCACTGAAGACTTTTTCAATAAAAGTTCCTTATTTTAGCTAAATGGCTAACTTAAGAGAAATTTTGGTTGGCATAAAAAGAGTCACTAATTATATGGAAAATGCTTCCAATTCCACTCATTAATTTACAAGCCGAGCTTTAGAAAGTGGGCTGATCAGGATCTGAAGTGCGGTCTATATGGTAATAACAACATGGAGTTGTTAGGCATGGAATAAATAACTACACGAATAAGTTATTCCTTCAATAAAAATGATAGAATAAGTTCTGAATATTTGAAATACTAATGTTTTGGTTTTCAGACAGATTGAAACCAAATGAAACTTCGAATTACCATATAGAAAATATTGAGTATTCTTTATTTTAATGTAAGGGGTGAATTATTTTAAACCTTATACTTTTTCAAGTCTTTTTATTTTTATCAAGATATCTTAAATGTATAGTAACTGATGAAGAAAAAAGTAAAAAGAAAAGATAGGCATTATTAACAGGGGAATGGATTTTGGCACAGAAAGCCCAACATAAACACAGTGGGTAATATTCCTTCCACTGAATACAACTGACTCTGATAAATGCTTGGCTACGCATGGAATACTCTCACTAGATGTGCTGTGCCAATTCTGAATAGTTTATCAGCTAATTAAAATGCAAAAATATTTTATAGTATTTATTATAAGATTATATAAACTTTCTGTACCAATTCTCAGTTTTTCTCCCTCTCCATTAATGAGGTCAGGCAACTAAGAATGGCAATGCTATTGAACAGAGGCAAGAAATGAAGTCACAACGCCCTCTGATGGACTGTGGTGATTGACCTTGCTCACACCATTTCTGTGTTCATTCAAAATGTCCTGTCTATTAAATATAACTGCAAGCCGATAGATTCATTCCTAAGTTCAGTCATCTTGGGTGTTGGTTACAGAGCGTACTAAGCTGTATTTTACAATTTTAAATTTTCAAGGAAGAACCACTTCAGATCTACTATGTGGGCTATAGGAAGTGAGAGAGTTTATTGGAGAAGCAAGTATGTATCACTCAGCACTTCCTGAAGGAAGCAGGATTGGCAAAACCGATGCTCCGCCCTTACACCGACTGTACACCACCTCTCCGACCAACCTCATTTCTGCAAATTGACTGTGTCCTACAGAACCCCTAGATATCTTCATTGCCTCTAAAAATAACCATCCCCAATCTCTGAACATCTAAGAAATAAAGTAAAATATTCCAGTGCACAGTAAGCTTTTCCTAAGTTCAATTTTTTCATGTTTCTTCTTTTAGCATTGTGGGTTTTTTTTTTTTCTTTTCATAGCTAACGTAAATGCCTTCGGCTTTCTACTGTTGAATTCAATCCAGCTGCCCACTGTCCATAACAAGATCATACATCAGGCCACTGGATTTCCTGTGTATCCCATTGGGAAGAGCATGTTTCGCCCCCCCCCCCTTCACTCCACAGTTCATTGTATTATTATTATTCAGGAAACGAATGTTAGCCAAGGTAGCTTCCACTGCACATAAGCAGAGCTTTGGGTATCACTGAAAAGCCATGGCCAGTGCTGGTTACGCCTGACAGGAGGTTTATTCTGGATGTGAGCTGTCTTTCATCAGTAGCTGCCAATGTTGGTGAGTTTTCTAAGCCATTGTCTTGAGGCTTGTTTATTAGAACTTTACAAATAAATAAAGTTTGAACACATTTTTGGAGAAGCATAAAAAGTTTAATTAGTTTAAAACCATTTTGTGAGAAAAGTCAGAAAACTGACACTAATATTTACATTTTCCGCCCTTGGATATAGAAACTTCAGGCCAATAAATGATCTCCTGTGGGTCTTAGTCTTCACAGGTAAAACAGGAAAGATTATTCCTGACCTGATAAGCTCACAGGATTAGTTGTGAATGATGAATAAAATAGTGTTTTTAAAGTACAGAAACAGCGCACAACTGTTGGGTGCTAATGTTATTCGCATCAGCACCTCTCCTCAAGTATTTCTGCCTTTAGCTTTCCTGTCAACTAGGGGCCTTTTGCAGCTCCCTGCTTTCAGTAAATGTTGAAAGGACAGAAGCTGTTACAGACACAGCCAGGCCCAGAGAGTAAAGATAATGGGCACTTCAGCTGGCCTGGAACATGATTCAAGTAGGAACCCTAAAACCACAGCCAGGGTACAGCAAGTGAATACTCTGCATTACAGACTAGAGCAAACACTGAGATACAGCATGCTAAGATGCAAAATTGTACTCAAACAGTTTTATCATTGCTTGCTATGTAAGAGAATTTTTAAGCATTTTATGTGCAGCCCGACTTTATGTATAAATTCACACACAATTTTGGAGGGAGGAATGTATTTGTCCCAGCTTTTCGGATGAACAAACATGTATACTAATATTAGGCCACACTTGTGCAATAATTGAAAAGGGTACAACTTGGACAACCAGAGCACCCACTCTGCCACCAGTGTATGTATACGCCTTCTGAGCCAATCAATATATTTGAAACTATACTATTTATTGTAGCTTATTCACTATAGATGCAGTAAGAAATGAATGTGAGTACTCATCAATGAATAAATGGCTGAAGAAAACATACTAGATAAAGAATACCATTATACGATAAAGAGAAAGAAACACCATCGTTTTCAATAACATGGGTAAAAGCAGAGAGTGTTGAGTTAAGCAAACCAGGCAAAGCAAAGCAGATACTCTATGGTCCTTCTTGAGGAAAGAATATAAACATAGTTTGGAGAAATGGCTCACTAGATAAAGCTACCTGCCACCAAGCCTGATGACCTGAGTTCAATCCCTAGGGCAAACATGGTCCCAGGAAAGAACTGACTCCTACGAGTTGTCTGGTGCTTTCCTTTTCCACTTATCTACAGACCAAGAGACACAGGCTAATGTAAAACAGAATTTTTGTAATTAAAATATCTCCAGCAAAGGGATGTGTAGGATTGTACATTACTGCAGGTTTCAGCAGCTGGCTCACTCTCTGCAACTTGCTTCCTAACATCAGCATCTTTCTTAATCATCCACCCAGTCCCCGAGCATCTGAGATCTTGTCACTTCTCACTTGCACTGAGAAGTCCATCCATCCTCTTTTTTCTTAATAGCACTTGAATAATTGTCAATGTATCAACTTCAAACATCCTTGGACCTGACTGTCCCACTAGCTTTCAAACCTACACTTTCAGTTACCACTGAACTACACATGGTCCTACAATAAACCAACACATGAGTCCTCCCTAAATTCCCTAATCCTTCATCAGTCCTAGACTTCACCTCAGTCACTCAGAGAGTGAGACTACGCCGAGCTGTTTTGCTCTCTCATGTCGGTGTCACTGTCTAGAGCACAGAATGCCATTTTCATTTACACTGAATTCTTTGCTGCTTCTGTGGTTGCACCTGCCAGAAAGCTAAAATTCTACTTTGTTCTCAGATAATTTTCAACTGCTAATGAAAAGTCCCATTTGGCCTCAGGAAATCTATTATATTATTACACTGACATGTCAATTCATTCTCCTACTGTTCATGTGTATATGAGTGATTGGCATCTTTTTCCTTAAAATCACAGTACAAGTTTTCTCCATAGCTTTGCCTGATAACTACTAACTACTTCACTGTATCATTTTTAGGAGCCCACTCACTTCTGCAGTAATTATTTTAGTCTTTGCTATGTCAGGATCTCAGGCTAGCACCCAACTTGTATATAACATCCAACACCCTTCATCTATTAAAGAACAGCACCTTAGATGTGTTTACTGCTCTTACCCATGTGCTCAGCTTTTCCATTTCTCCGAAATTATTCTAGTCATAGTGAAAATAAGCTCATGTATCCAGTTTATCAAAAGCCTTTCATAACCTTACAAGGCACAAGCATTAAAATAAATTTTTGTAATTTTATATACAATTCAGTGAGATTTTTGTCCACATGGGATAAACACACTCACTTCTCTCCTGTTCTTTATTGAACTTGTTAATATCTATCTATCTATCTATCTATCTATCTATCTATCTATCTATCTATCTATCTCTGTATACATTATATATATGATCTCTCTTGATGTATAGCTATCTAGAGGTGTATCTATACATTACATATATAATCTATCTTGATGTATAGCTGTCTAGATGTGTATCTATACATTATATATATGATCTCTCTTGATGTATAGCTATCTAGATGTGTATCCAGACAGATGCAGATATGTATATAGATATGTACATAAATACACATTCATCTGTCTACATGTTTACTCACGCACATTCGTATCTCCACTTAGGTGACCTTGAAGCCATCCTGAGAAGGTTGGGTGAAGAGTTTCTTTGAGCCCCTCAGAGCATCGCTATAGTGTTTTCTCTGTGACCCTGTAGAAGAGAGCTGGTCCCCTATCATGAAGCTGCTGGCGAGGAGTTCAACAGCACATTAAAAGAATTGTGCACTACCAAGTGGGAGTTATATCTGATGCAAGGATGGTTCCACATACACAAATGAATAAATGCAATACTCTTAATAGGATGGAGGATAAAAACCATGTGGGCCTCTCAATAGATACAACATTCTTGAGAAAAATGCAGCAATTTTTTGTGACAAAGTCTGAGCACCTTAGGGACAGAAAGTTCCTCAGTTTACTAACGGCCATATTCAATGTGTGCACGTCGTATTCAGTGGTGTAAATTTTTAAATTCCATATCATGGTTAGTTTTGGTTTTCACACTTTTCTGATGCACAATCCATAGTAAGATATTAATATGTAATTCAGAGTATGTGTGTGTGTGTGTGTGTACAACTAAGTTGTCATAAAACAAAACCTATCCCTAGTCTACACTTTATACACTTTGTTTCTCTCTCTGATCGTTTCTGCTTTTCCGTTCTTCCTGACTTTCCTACCTTTCCGTCTTTCTTCCTCTTTATCCCTTGTCAAGATCTATTGAACACATATTTTCATCTACTGAAAAATTATTTAAGACAACTAAAATATCCAGAGTCCAAATCTGGAAAATAGTACTAATAAATTTGTGGGGAGTGTTGCAGACTACAACTTATTAAATATTGTTTTTAACAAATTTCATTTTTTTCCCAAATTCTTCAAGCCAAGACAAGAGGATGAGCTGCCACAGTGTTTATTACAGGTGTTTGAGAATAGGGCTCAGCTTCACCAATAATTACCCCCTCAGAAAGCCTGAATTCATAAAGCACTTACTTACTTAGTGCTCATGACATAAATGTCACAGTTCAAGTATTTGATGGAGAAAAATATTAAATGAAGTGCACTTGTTTTGAAGATAATTTCATCTAACATCTCTAAAGCAGGCCATAATTAAGTTACTCTGTCATACAAAATGATGGAAGCTGTAAATAAGTAACAGCTGGTTACCCCAATGATGGAGCAACTGCAGGGAAGCCCCTGGCAAGGACAGCTGTGCAAACTGAGCCCACACAGTATGCTAATAGACTTCTATTATGGCTGAGGAAAATAGCTAGGATGAAATGACACCAAAGGATGCAAACCCTCCAACATGTCCGTACAGTTCTCAGTATGCATTCAGTATCCTTAAGTATTAGTATTAGAAATCAATGCTTCTCATTCCTGTGGCCAAAGTGTTTCTTCTATGCAGATAAATCAGCCAATATATAACACTGGATACCTTTGCAATAGGGTGCATTCATTCTTTTTATTTGAAATAAAATGACTTTATTTTAATTAACTCACAGAGAAAAAACAAATTATACGGCTACTTCAAGAAGATCACTAAAATATTTTTCTTTACGTCTTGCTCAGTGTCTGCACAGAGGAAATATTAAAGCAATATAGCCAAGTAGCTCTTATGATCCATATTCATACTAAATTTTTGAAATGCAATTACATTTACTTTTGTTTTGTTTTGTTTTTTGGAGTTTTGTTGTTGTTGCTGCTTTTTTCAAGGCAGGGTTTCCCTGTGTAGCAGAGCTTTGGCTATCCTGAGCTCTCTCTGTAGACCAAGCTGGCCTCAAATTCACAGAGATAGCATACCTCTGCTTCCTGAGTGCTGGGATTAAAGGTGTATATTTACTTTTTATTTTAATATTATCATGCTTTTAAATGGTTGTAAAAATATTTTTCAAAGTTATTTCATTTTTATTTCCTTAAACACATGGCACACTATTTGTCATGAAGTCAGAACTTCAATGAGCATGTTAACGCATTAAAAATTAGTCTTTGTGAAATCTAAGTCATATGAAAAACGTTCACACATATTTGGAAAACTAAGCAAGATTCTAATTGCACAAAGCTATTGCTTGATGCTTTTGTCAAACTGTTTGAGGATTTAATTTAGTTGTTTGTGAGTCTGTACACAAATGAAAGCATTCACAGAGAACAAAAGAATGCCTTGGGTCGCGGGAAACTAGAGCTACAGACATTTATGGCTTTCTCTTTCAGCTCCAAGGACTTCTGTGAGAGCAGTTAGCCTTCCTAACCAGACAGCTGCCTCCCCAACACCCTTTCTTTAACCTTCTTAATGCTACCTGATTTCAGTTATAGAGAAGAGAACCGTGAATTTGTCTGATCATCCATCTTTTTGTTGTTGCTATGTACATCAAAATTGTTCATGAATCATATTGTTTATCCTTTTTTTTTCACTTGAAATCATTTTGAAGTTCTTAACTCATCTGTTCTCCTAAGGAATATTCTATTGAATCATTTATATCCTTTTTTTTTTTTTTTTTCACTTGAAATCATTTTGAAGTTCTGAACTCATCTGTTCTCCTAAGGAATATTCTATTGAATCATTTATTAAGCGAGTGGGAGGGTTTGGCAGCAAGGTAAGGTGTGACTGCACTGCCGGCTAGGGTGTGTTTTAGGCCCTCATAAGTGACTGCAGTTTGTGAAATGACTACTAGTATTTCCCTAAGAAGACACTCTGGTAGAGCGAAGAAGTGTGAAAGTGCTTGGTCCCTGGAGGACATGAAGAATGAATTAAACTGTTGTTCTCTAATGTAGTTTTTTTTTTTTAAATTCTTCTCTCATATGTTACATTCCGACCCTAGTTTCACGTCCCTCCACTTTCCCCAGTTTCTCCCGCTTCCTTTCTCCCCCAGACCCACTCCTCCATTTGCCTTCAGAAAAGAGCAGGCCTCCCAGGATCTCAACAAAACAGGGCGTAACAAGTTACAATCACACTAGGCACACACCCTCATATCAACTTAAGCCAGGAATGTCTTTTATAAAAATGTCAGGATAAACGTGAAGGCTTCGGAGGTGCTAAATCCTCAGTCAGCGACCTCTGCCCTCAAATCTGCCAGCTGCTTCCAGATGCTCTGTACACATGAGTGCGTTAATTTACAAGGGCTACCCTTCTTGATAGTTACATAGAATAGTCATGTGTACATTGATTTAGAACTAATAAAAAACCATTGTATGCTCAAAAGCACAAATTATGTAACTACCTTTAAAAACAAAAGCATTAATACATTTTAGCCATTTTGTTGCATTTTTGTAAAGATCTTTCATTCCTAGCTTAACAAAAGATAATTGGTCTTTTTATACTCTTTCAGAGTAGATGTATACGGAGTTTTAATTAAATCTGTTATGAAAACCAGCCTCCCACAAATAATAAGATTGAAAAATGAAAACTATTTTAATAACCTTTTTTGATAATTGCAGTTTTATGTTAGCAAGTTATTTGATTGTGGTTGTTTTAAAGGTTAGATGTTATATAGAATGCAAAGCAATACATGTGACCTTTCCTTACACCATTGTAACAACATCTGTCAGTCCATTCTGCACTTTGAATGGATTTTTCAACTAGGCACCTACGTATTCACAATAATTTCATAACTTTATACATTTATCAACTGGTAAATATTCACTGGGCAGCATAATCTTTCTTATTGGCAGACTTCATTACACCAACTATGCCCCAAATATTACATTTAAAAAAATATCACTATTAATTTACTTGGAAATTATTTAACAAATAGAAAGTTGTCAAACTCATGGTGATGGCATAAGTCTTCCAAAAAACAAAACAAAACAACAACAACAAACCATTTCCCCCACCCTCATAATACAAAATTCACCGCTGAAAACAAATACTGCTAGCTTTTTTCCTCAAAGTAAGCAGCTTAGCCTACTCATCTTTCAAGAAAATGTCTGCCTTATGCTCAAGTTCGAATAACCACAATCTGTGTGTCAGTCATTCATTTTCATTCCATGAGAAACGATACTGGTTCAGCTGCAGCTTAGCCTCATAAGGACTTGAAACAACCATTATTTGCATGAGATATATTTCCTTTTCATGATGGGAAAACCTAGTAAAATTGGCTTTTAAAAAATCATAATTTTGACTGTTTTATCAAAGGCACTTACATGAAATGGATTTGTTTAAAGGCCTATTTTGGGGAGTAGTGACTCCTATCTTTAACCCTCAGAAGGCTGAGGCAGGAATATTGTTACAAGTCTGAAGCAAAGCCAGCATCATCATTATCATGATCATCATCGTCATTGAAATATATACCCAAGGGATCGGAGCAGCAGCAGCAGAGGCAGCAGCAGCAGCAGCGGCACCAGCAGCACCAGCGTCAGCGGCGGCTGAGGTTTGCAGCTCAGAGCCTTCCGGTGGAGGCAATTGGTGTGGTGGCCAGTGTGAGTTGCTGCGGGAGAGGGGACTCTGGGCAGGATTTGGGTCACGTGGTGCCTTGAGACCCAAACTGGACTCGGTGGACAGTTCAGCCCCAGAGTCCCGGGTTCAGCTCAGTGTACAGTGCTGTGGAGACGCTGGCTAAGCTCAGCCAGCAATCCTGCCCGAAGCACTAGCTCAGTGAGGCCACAGCTCCCCTGCTGTGATGCAGGCTGGAAGAGCACTCAGTTCCACCCAAGGTGCTAGCTCAGCTCAGCGGCAGTTCTTCTGCTGTGACACAGGCTGGGCGGAGCCCTCAGTTCCACTGGAGGCACTAGCTCAGCACAGCCGCAGTTCTCCTGCTGTGAGGCAGGCTGGGCGGAGTGCTCATTTCCACCTGAGGCGCTAGCTCAGCGCAGCCGCAGTTCTTTTGCTGTGACAAAGGCTGGGCAGAGCGCTCAGTTCCAACTGAGGCACTAGCTCAGTTCAGCGAGCAGTTCTGCCCGAGACACTAGCTCAGCTCAGTGTGCAGTTCTGGGGTACTGACACAGGCTGAGGTCAGCATGCAGATTCAGCGCAGAGGCCCTAGCTGGACTTGCCAGGAAGTTTGCGCACAGGCTCAGTGGCCCTAAGACTCTGGCTGGACTCTCCACACAGTGTAGGCCCGGAGTCCCGGGCTGAACTCAGCACGCAGTGTGGGTACAGAGTCCCTGGCTGAGCTCGGTGCACAATTCCGCCCCGGAGACTCGAGTGGAGGTCAGCGTGCAGTTTGGAGCCAGAGTCCCTAACTGTGCTTGGCAGACAGATTGGGCCCAGAGACTCTAGTTGAGCTTTTGGCACAGTCCTGGTTCTAAGACTCTGGTTGGACACAGTGCGCAGTTTGAATCCAGAATTCCTGGCTGAGCTTGGTGGATGGTTCAGGCCCTGAGTCAATAACTGACCACAGCACGCACTTTGGGCCAAAAGACCCTAGTTGAGCTTGGTGCACTGTCCCAGCCCAAAAATTCTGGCTGGACCCTGAGTGCATTTTGGGCCCAGAATCCCTAGCTGAGCTAGGCAGATGGTTTGGGCCCTGAGAATCTAGCTGAGCTCGGTGCGTGGTTCGGGCTCAGTGTCCCTGGCTGGACTTGGCAGGGGACCCAGAAGGCTGTGGATACCTTGGCCTGACCCAACGCGCATTCAGAGGCCCAGAACAATTGCAGGACCCACAGTACAGGGAAGCTGAGGATCACTGTCTATGAGAGTCCAAAATGACAGGGCTAGCCTCCTGCCATACACACCAGTGAAGCATCAGAGCTCCTAGCCTACGTAAATGGTGAGAAAACAAGTGAATCTATCATCAGACTCCCTCCACCCAACTCTGGAAGCTACCCAACAAAAACAGAAATGGCAAGATGTCTAAAGGACAGCGTAAAAGCGTATGCAAAAAACCCCAAAACAACATAGCGTCTCCAGTTTCCAGCTATCCCAAAGAAAACAACCCAGAGAACTCAAATACAACAGAAATACAAGAAAATGACCTCAAATCCTTAGTAATGAGGATGATAACGGAGGAAACAAATAAAATTCATAATCCAATGCAGGAAGACACAGACAAACAGGTGAGAGACATAAAAGAAGCACATAGAGTGGAACTGGAAAAATTGCAGGAAAATGCAAACAACCAGATGAAAGAAATAAATAAAACGGTTCAAGCTCTGAAGCCCTATAAAGAGGCAATGGAAGAAATTCAGGAATATACAAACAATCAGATGAAAGAAATCAAAAAGTCAGTTCAAGATCTGAAAAAGAAAATGGATTCAATGATAAACACACAGACAGAAGAAAAACGAGAACGTGAGACCTCAGAGAAGAAAGCGAGCAACACAGAGGTGAGCTTTTCTAATGGAATCCAAGAGATGGAAGAACAAATCTCAGGTCTAGAAGATACAATCACAGATCTTGAAGCAACCATTAAAGAAAATGCCAAATCTGGAAAGCTCCTGACACAAAATATCCAAGAAATTAAGGACCCCATGAAAAGAAGAAATCTGAGGATAATAGGCATTGAAAAAAGAGAAGATATCAGACTCCAAGGCCCAGAAACTATTCTCAACAAAATCATAGAAGAAAATTTCCCCAATCTAAAGAAAGAGATGCCTATAAACATACAAGAGGCCTACAGAACACAAAATAGAATTGACCAGAAAAGAAAAACTGCTCGCCACATAATAATCAAAACACAAAACATACAGAACAAAGAAAAAATATTAAAAGCTGCAAGGGAAAAGGGCCAAATAACATTTAATGGTAAACCTATCAGAATTACACCTGACTTCTCAGCAGAGACCATAAAAGCCAGAAGGGCCTGGACAGAGATCCTGCAAACCCTAAGAGACCACAGATGCCAGGCCAGACTACTTTACCCCGCAAAACTATCAATAACCATTGATGGAGAAAACAAAATATTCCATGACAAAAACAAATTCAAACAATACCTATCCACAAATCCAGCTTTACAGAAGGTACTAGAAGGAAAAGTCCATCCCAAAGGGTCAATCTACAATCAAAACTACTCAGGAAATAGATAACTATACCATGGCAAAAACACAAACGCTTGACTGGAACCAACATCAAAATTAAGACTCTTAACAGTCACTGGTCATTAATATCTCTCAACATCAATGGTCTCAATTCTCCAATAAAAAAGACACATACTAACTGAATGAGTGCATAAACAAGATCCAACATTCTTCTGCATTCAAGAAACACATCTCACCCATAAAAATAGGCATTACCTCAGGGTAAAAGGTTGGAAAAAATATTCCAAGCAAATGGTCACAAGAAGCAAGAGGCGTAGCCATTCTAATATCGAACAAAATAGACTTTCAACCAAAATTAATCAAAAGAGATGCGGAAGGACACTTCATACTCATCAAAGGTAAAGTCAACCAAGATGACATCACAATTCTGAACATCTATGCGCCCAATACAAGGGCACCCACATTTTTAAAAGATCTGCTAAAAAAGCTTAAACCACACATTGATCCCCACACAATAATAGTGGGAGACTTCAACACCCTACTCTCACTGAAGGATAAGTCATTCAAACAGAAACTAAGCCAAGAAATAACATCATTAACCAATGCCATGGGTCAAATGGATCTAACAGATATCTATAGAACCTTTCACCCAAACGAGAAAGAATATGCCTTCTTCTCTGCACCTCATGGAACCTTCTCCAAAATTGATCACATTGTAGGTCACAAAGCAGGCCTCAACAGATACAAGAGGATTGAAATAATACCTTGTATCCTATCAGATCACCATGCTCTTAGGCTGCAATTCAACAACAACAGAAATAACAAAAAGCCTACACGTACGTGGAAACTAAACAACTCTCTACTAAATGACACCTGGGTCAGGGAAGAAATAAAGAAAGAAATCAAGGAGTTTCTGAAATTCAATGAAAATGAAGGAACAACATATACCAAATTTGTGGGATACTTTGAAAGCAGTGCTAAGAGGAAAATTGATAGCACTAAGTACCTGTAAAAAGAAATTGGAAACATCGCACATAAGCATCTTAACCACACAACTGGAAGCCCTAGAAAAAAAAAGAAGCAGAAACACCCAAGAGGAATAGATGTCTGGAAATAATCAAACTCAGAGCTGAAATTAACAAATTAGAAACTAAGAAAACAGTTCAAAGAATCAACAAAACCAAGAGCTGGTTCTTTGAGAAAATCAACAAGATAGACAGACCGTTAGCCAAACTAACTAAAAGGCAGAGAGACAGTCTTGAAATCAGCAAACTCAGAAATGAAAAGGGAGACATAACAACAGACACTGAAGAAATACAAAGAATCATAAGATCCTACTTTGAAGGCATATATGCCACAAAATTTGAAAATCTAAGGGAAATGGATGATTTTCTTGATCAATTTCACTTGCCAAAGTTGAGTGAAGAACAGATAAACAAGCTAAATAGTCCCATTTCCCCTACAGAAATAGAAGCAATCATCGAGAGTCTCGCAACCAAAAAAAGCCCAGGGCCAGATGATTTCAGTGCAGAATTCTACCAGACCTTCAAGGGTGAGCTAATACCGATACTCTTCAAGCTACTCCAAAAGATAGAAATGGATGGGACATTACCAAATTCATTCTATGAGGCCATAGTCACATTGATACCTAAACCTCACAAATACTCAACAAAGAAAGAGAATTTCAGACCAATTTCTCTTATGAACATCGATGCAAAAATACTAAATAAAATAATTGCAAAACGAATACAAGGACACATCAAAGATATCATTCATCATGACCAGGTAGGCTTCATTCCAGGCATGCAGGGATGGTTTAATATATAGAAATCCGTCAATGTAATCCACCATATAAACAAATTGAAAATAAAAAACCACATGATCATCTCTTTAGATGCAGAGAAAGCATTTGATAAAATTCAACACCCATTCATGTTTAAAGTTTTAGAGAGATCGGGGATACAAGGCACTTTCTTCAACATAATAAAGGCTATATACAGCAAGCCAATAGCCAAAATCAAAGTAAATGGTGAGATGCTCAAGTAAATTCTTCTAAAATCGGGAACAAGGCAAGGCTGCCCACTCTCTCCATATCTCTCCAATATAGTACTCGAAGTTCTAGCCAGAGCAATAAGATAACAAAAGGAGATCAAGGGTATCCAAATGGGAAAGGAGGAAGTCAAAGTATCCCTATTTGCAGATGATATGATAGTGTACATAAGTGACCCTCAAAATTCCACCAGAGAACTCCTAAAGCTGATAAACACCTTCAGCAAATTGGCTGGATACAAAATTAACTCAAAAAAGTCTGTAGCCTTTCTGTACACAAATGACAAGCTTGCAGAGGAAGAAATTAGGAAAACCACACCCTTCACATTAGCCAAAAGCAATATAAAATATCTAGGAGTTACCCTAACTAAGCAAGTGAAGGACCTGATTGAAAATTTTCAAAACTCTGAAGAAAGAGATTGAAAATGACATGAGAAGATGGAATGATCTTCCTTGCTCATGGATCGGGAGAATTAACATAGTAAAAATGGCCATCCTACCAAAAGCAATCTACGGATTCAATGCAATCCGTATAAAAATACCTACACAATTTTTTTAAAGATGTTGAAAGTTCAATTCTGAACTTCATATGAAAAAACAAAAAACCCAGAATAGATAAAACAATCTTGTACAATAAAAGGTGCTCTGGAGGAAGCTCCATACTTGATCTCAAACTGTACTATAAAGCAATAGTAATTAAAACAGCATGGTACTGGCACAGCAACAGGCTGGTTGATCAGTGGAATCGAATCGAAGATCCAGATATGAATCCACACACATATGGTCACTTGATTTTTGACAAAGAAGCCAAATCCATTCAATGGAAAAAGGATAGCATCTTCAACAAATGGTGCTGGTCTAACTGGAGGTCTATGTGTAAAAAAATGAAACTGGACCCATATTTGTCACCTTGCACAAAACTGAAATCTAAGTGGATTAAAGACCTCAACATAAAACCAGAGACACTAAGTCACTTAGAGGAAAAAAATTGGGAAGAGCCTGGAACATATTGGCACAGGGGACAACTTCCTGAACAGAACACCAACGGCCCAGGCCTTAATGTCAACCATTAATAAATGGGACCTTATGAGGCTGAGAAGCTTCTGTAAGGCAGGAGACACTGTCACGAGAACAAAGCGACAGCCTACAGACTGGGAAAAGATCTTCACCAACCCTACATCTGACAAAGGTCTAATATCCAAAATATATAAAGAACTCAAGAAATTAAACACCACCAAACCAAACAACCCAATTGAGAAATGGGGCTTGGAACTAAACAGAGAATTCTCAACAGAGGAGTATTAAATGGCTGAGAAACACTTAAAGAAATGCTCGTCCTTGTTAGTCATCAGAGAAATGCAAATCAAAACAACTCTGAGATTCCATCTTACACCCATCAGAATGGCTAAGATAAAAAATTCAAGTGACACCACATGCTGGCAAGGATGTGGGGAGAGAGGAACACTCCTTCCTTGCTGGTGGGAATGCAAACTAGTACAGCCACTTTGGAAATCTATCTGGTGCTATCTCAGAAAAATGGGAATAGGGCTTCCTCAAGACCCAGCTATTCCACTCCTTGGAATATACCCAGAAGATGCTCCAGCACACAACAAGAAACTTTGCTCAACCATGTTCATAGCAGCCTTATTCATAATAGCCAGAACATGGAAACAGCCTAAGTGTCCATCAGTAGAAGAATGGATAAAGAACCTGTGGTACATATACACTATGGAAAACTACTCAGCTATTAAAAACAAGGAATTCCCGAAATTTGTGATAAATGGATTGAACTAGAAATAAGAATGAGTGAGTTAACCCAGAAGCAGAAAGACTCAAATGGTATATACTCACTTATATCTGCATACTAGCCCAAGGGACACGTCCCACGAAAGCCTTCACTTACCAGGAAACTGGGACAGAGGGGAGGACATCCTATTGGGACTCTAGATGAGAGAAGCATGGGAGAAGAGCAAAGTAGAAGGATCCAGAGGATCCTAGAAACCTTCAAGTAGAACATTATGATAGGCAGATTTGGGCCTAGGGGTCCTGCTCAAACTATGGCACCAACCAAGGACAATACAGGCCATAAACTTCAAACCCCTACCCAGATCTAGCCAATGGGCAGAACATTCTCCACAGTTGAATGGAGAGTGGGATATGACTTTTTCACGTACTCTGGTGCCTCATATTTGACCATGTCCCCTGGAGGGGGAGACCGGGGAGCACTCAGAGGAAGGATAGCAGGTTATCAAGAAGAGACTTGATACCCTATGAGCATATACAGGGGGAGGAAGTCCCCCTCAGGAACAGTCATAGGGGAGGGAAATAAGGGGAAAATGGGAGGGAGGGAAGAAAGGGAGGATACAAGGGATGGGATAACATTGAGATGTAACAAGAATAAATTAATAAAAAAAAAGAGTTAAAAAAAAAAAAGAAGTATATACCCAATTCCATATTGTTTGTATTTTTATTTGGGAATTGGAATTGCCTCCACACTTAGATTGTTAGTTAACCAGAGTGAGAACTGACTTATAATTTTTTTATTTTTACTACATTTGTCCAGAAATATGCATACGATAATAGTGATGCTAACAACATATTGAGATTTATATCAATATTTCTGAGAAGGTCGCAAACATATATATATATAATAGTATGACTAAAACTATAAAGTAACACTTCATATCAGTTATTTGGATATATTTTATGTTAATACAAATCAAAGACATATTATTTGCTATAGTATCTCAATTTATAAACACCATTTAAAGCATATAAATATTATGATACTTTAGCTCTCTCTATGCAGTGGGCAGAAATGAAGCTAGAGCTTGAGGGGGAAGTAAACCCTAATGTGTCTACGCAATGCAGACGTAGGACAAAGTATCTTATAGCAGCTACAAAACTAAGCCAAGCCCCAGTACCAAAATAACAATAAAGGGTTCTACCTGCTGTGACGTTGAAATGAGGAATCTTATGAGAAAGGTTTTTATTTTTGAAAAAGATAATGATCACATAGACTGTGTTGATATAACAATGTGCACGCATGAGACTCACATGTGGCAAACCATTATCAGTTTAAGACGATTAAGTGAGCTTCCCAGAAACTAGAACTTGAGGCACAGATGAGGAATATCAGAAAATTCAATCTAAGTGGCATAAGTACCTAGCACTCTACTTAAGGAATTGTGTGTATACTATTACAATTCTATGTGTGCATACATTTTGTGTGAAGCACATATAAAGAGTGGCGTGTAGTCCAGCATCAACAGTTCGTCTTGGTAAGCCTCGAAAAATATCAAGACCAAAGTAGGTTAAATGCTAAGTTTTCTACATACCATCACATGTAAAACTTCAAAAATTCTAAACATTTTTTTTAATCTCCTTTCAAAATTGTATCCCCATCCACTGCTTCTGTCCCTATGGGCAGGATATTTATGTGTTAACCTGACTGAACTCTTGATGCCTAGATAACTGGTAAACACTGTTTCTGAATGTGCTTATGAAGGCAATTTTAGAATGCACTAGCATTTGAATGACTAGAGTGCTAACGTAGATCTACCCTCAGCAACGTGGTAGACACCATACACGCACTGGAAGGGAGGGCTAGAACGATGGGGAATTGTCTCATTTTTCCTGTCCTGTCACTGAGAACATTCCTGTGCACTCATACATCCAAGCTCTTGGGTCTTAAAGATTAAACCCAGGCCTTACAGCAATGAGTCACCCTCTCTCTAATTCGTGGATATTGCAATTATGTTTCTCCATCTTACAGATGGCAGATAGTAGGTCTTCTGTGCTCCACAACTGCATCAGCCAATTCGCACACAAGCATCCTTTTCATATTTAAACAGAAATCTTGTTGTTTCAGCTTATACAAATAATTCTTAGAGAGAATTCTTACCCAGGCATCCTGTTCTGGTGACTTCCTTCCTCTCCTCCTATCCCATCCAAGTTCCCTCACGTCCCCACCATCTTGGCTTCATGCAGGTTCTGGCTAAAGACACTGTCTTCCCATGGTGGCCAGGATTCTCTTGGGTATGATAGCAACATGGTGCTTAATTTATTATCTCATCATGAAACCACCACAGTGAAGAGATCGGCCATAGAAATTTTGGTAGTCCAAACTCACATCTGCACTGTAAATTGGTTCTGTCTAAGCATCTGACCTATTTCTTAAAATTCAAAGGAAAAACACCGTACAGAGACACAGGAATGCTGTGGACAGTTGCTCTGGTCTCCTGTTACTCACACAGATAGGTATGGGAAGTGTCGTCTTTACGTAAGGGCGTCTCAGAAGGATGAAGGATGCTTGACTATGCACTGTTTTGATGCCGCTCTGCATCCTGACTTGCCTTACTGCTGCTCCCACACATCTGTTTCCCTCATTTCTTTCTCAGTACCCCAGGTTCACTCATTTCTTTGCCTCCGGCTTCTGCTTTCAGTAAAACTCAAACTCAGACAGCCATCACTTTTTATGGAACGTACATGATATATTAAAGACTCTTCAAACAGGTGAACTCTAATTCTGGAACATTCCTAGTGGGTTTCTAGTTTAAGGATACAAGATGGTTTCATTTTTAAAAGTAGTCTGGTCATATGTTTAAAGCCACAAAGCTAATTCCTATCAATTAGGATATGAAAAATCATTGGACTATTCAACTCTCACTTAGACTATTTTATTTCTTATGCTGTGATACTTTCATCAACAATTAGAAATAAGCTTAAATCCTTCCTATATGTCTTATCCTTTGAAAGAATATTTCAAACTATTAGAGAGATTTGTTTTGATTTTCTTTTTTTAATCTACATTTATCTTAAATACTGTAGCATCTGAGTTTGGAAGTTTATGATCAAATGCACTCCTCTTGAGATTTGAGAAGTAAGCATTGTCTTACAAACATATTTGTGTTGAGAGTTACACAACATAATGTGCTATTTCACAGAAACTGTATTTCTTTCTCTAAAAATTTTTTTCAATATAGCCCATCTTCTTCATTATAATGAAATTTAATTCAACACTGTTATAAATGTTTGAAAACTAAATGGGTCCTAAAATACTGTAGGTCTGTTTCCTACGTTTTACAGTCATTTAAAATTAAATGGGTATTGTTGTTTGTCATTTGTGTTTTCATAAAACTTTGATGTGCCTCTTTAAGGAACTTTAGGAAAAAAGATTACTCAACTTTAGAATGCTTGCATTTTATAAGTATGTAAAACTAAATGCATGGAACTTTTTTGCAAAGTTTCATACTGTTAGAAAGAATAAGGTCATATAAACAACCAAGTACTAGAAGCAGAAAACGCATATATTTTGTTTCATTCTCCTTCCATATCCCTTTTGTGAGCCTTAATCCATTTGCATACATTTATTACCTACAGGTATCTCATGTTTAAAATCAAGCTAATGATAGAAGTGCTTTTGAAAATAAAATATCAACTGTACATAATTTATCAATAAAAGAAATTAATATTTCTTTGGGTGAGAAAGTGGGGTGTCATTACATATATCCATCCTTCAGTACATTTCAGAATACTTTGATCATTAACATGGTTTCGCATTTCCATGGTGCCTAATCTCTAGTCCTCATTTTTCTTCTTACTGCGTCAATGTCTAAACTGATAAGTTGACCTCAGAGAGGAAAACAAATCAAAACATTCCTTCTTTCTTTGTGCAATATTAATTATGGTAAATTTTGCAAGACTAATAAACCAAGTAATTACATAATTAACATTTATGAAGAACTTTTATGAGGCAGGCATTGTGCTCAAAACATTACATTCATTATCTTATTAAACATAATCCATTTACAGCCCATGAATTGGGAAATATTCCTTACACAGTCCTTACGTGAGGAAGCCTGGACTGCAGAGGTGAGCTGCCCCTGGCTTGCAGCAGTAACATGGTGCTGCAGCTGGTCCCTAATGCAGCTCGCTTCCCTTCTCCATCCTTGCTCCAGATACTTTGCCTCATGCCAGGGTTCTGCTAATATCATATGTAGGTTTGCATTGACCGGGTGGTGATATTTCACTAAGCCCACAATTTGAGCTTAGGTGTATTTGTTGGGTTGTAAATGTTGATATTAGAAATAGACCTGTACTTTCCCTACACTTTCAAAGGTTTTCCTTGCATTTAAATCTCAAAATTGAGGAATTCTGTTCAGTGAACTCTTTTCTCTTGGAAAAACTAGCAAACAGTGTAAAAGTAACGTGAGCAGAAATCACACACAGGCATGTGGAGATCGGGATGCGAGTTGCAGGTGTCTGTTCTCTTCTACTCCCGTGTAGGTCCCAGAGATGGAATGCAGGTTGTTGGACCTGGTGGCAGGTGCCCTAATTCACTGAGCCATCCCACCTGTCCACTTGTTTGTTCATACTACAAAATGGTGAGCAAAACCAAAAAATGGTCCCCTAATAAAATGATTTTATATAAAATTTCCTGTCCCAGTTTTGCTTACTTAAAGAATATTAATACACCTAATGCAGAAAATAGTGGTTTCAAGGGATCTAACTTTCAGAAAACTGGGCTCTGATACAGGAAGTACATGTAGGACTTCCCGCAGGAAAGATGGAGCACCCCAGATCCAGAAGAGATGGGAGAGAAGCTGAGCTGAGGACTGTGACCTTGAGCCTAAGGAGATCCTCCCTCAAAGTGTTGGTACAGATCTCCAAAGATAAAGAGGAATATGCTAAGAGAGTAATTAGCATCTTCTCCTGAAGAGCAAATTTTAGCACAGGAAGGGTCTGGGCCCTTGAGAACTCCCACGGCAGCTTCTCTGTGAGAAGAAAATCAGCAGATGGAACAACGCACAGGCTTACAGCTGGGAGGCTTTGACTATGGCTGCCTCAGCGAGTGGAGCACCAGACATTGGATCCATCAGTTACCAGCTCTGTGACCTTGACCAAGCCTCTCTAACCTCTACCAAGCTGCTCTCTCATTCTTAAGGAGTAATAAAGGCCACTTAGAGCTTGCCATTAGGAACTTCAGCTGGAGGTTTCCCCAAACCGTCCCTGCCAAGACATCTCCTGTATGTCCCCACTGGTGGAGGGTGTGTCATTTATTTTATTATTAAAATGACACGAAGACTCAAAGCGTGTAGCCCTAAGCCCCTTTCTGTTCTCTTCTTTAGAGTCAGCTGCCGTGGGAGGCATGTCCATATCTCTTCTACTGCTGACATGAAGAGCAGTTTGCTATGGCATGGCTGACAGGTGAAGTCTCAGCTCTTGTGTTGTTCTATTTCCCTCTCCCATAGCGAGTTTTCACAATCAGGCTCTATGGCCATGCAAGGAAGGGCAGCATTACCGGGCTGATGTAAAGCTGCCAGATCCAAACTGATTCTGTCTATCATCTGTGTAAGTTCTCACCATTTTTACAGCCAAAGATCACCTCATTCAAATAAATAACACACAAATTAAACTGTGTGAAGCAAACAATACTTCAGTCTTAGAGCATCTCAGCCAACGATCTTCAGCATAATTTATGAAGTCACAACCCACAACTGTGCTGGGTTTTAGTCGCCCTAGCTTCTACCACACCATTAACTCCCAAACATAGGAAAACAAAATCAGTCAAATTAAAAACCATAGTATAAGCCTGGCATACGTCACATGACTTTAATCTTAGCATTTAGGAGGCCAAGGCCAGCAGACTTCTGCGAGTTCAAGCCCAGCCTGATCTTCAAGGCAAAGGTAAATTCCATGACAGCCAGAGATATACCGTGAGACCCTTTATTAAACAACTGACCAGACAAAAAGAAAACCATGGTATAATACAGTGATTGTGAAAAGTATTTGGGTGAGCTCTTCCCTCCAAGGGAAGGTAAAACCATCAAACTGACGATATTCTGAACTATGTTCTTTGAATTTAAATGATTCTCTATATATTTATTTAACTGTTTTAACAAATTAAATCAAAATATATACTTCAAGTCTTCAAACATAGAATTTTCATACACTTCAATGTCTCCAGTAATAATAAACAATGCACACTTTAAACTGCTCTTTCTGGGAAGCATGTTGATACTGTGCTGGCCCAGGCTACTAAATCACAAAATGGAACATTAGAGAGTACACAACACTTTCCCTGTGAATAAAACAGCATTTGGAAAAGCTATGTATCTGGTGAAAGAAAATGACTGCCAATAAAAGTATGCTCCACTAATTTTAGAGCATAAATAATTCTATATGGGAATTTACTAATGGTTTCTCAGTACAATAGCAACACAGTTTAAAAATCAGCTAAGTAAACAGAAAGCACAGTATTTTAATATTATATAACTGGTTTTTTCCCAAGAGGATATGGTCCATTATGATTTTTTTAAAGTAATTGAAAAGTATGCCACAGCATTGAGACAGTCTCTGGTCCAAAGCCAAGAAAGATCCCTTGAGAGAATAAAGGACTCGGTGAGGCATCAGAAACCTCTTTTCTCTGAAACTAAGGTCAGTCTGAAGAGGCTTCGAACACAAACTCGTGTTACAGGCAGCTGAGCACGTGGAAGTCTGCTCTTACCAACGGCAAACTCAATGGCTTGTAGTGGAAATCAGTGCAGGTAGACCCTGAGCCCAGACTCTCCTCTTTTATAGTTATAACCTTACAAGGAATGCCATCTGGAATAGGATTGTTTTCATCCCGAGAAAAGGGAGTGAGGAACCACGCACAGATGTCATAGATTAGGTGCGTGAGTTCTACAGTGCTCAGCTATATCTCCTATCCATTGCATGGACAGAACTGGTCTTCCATGCTCATTTCTCCAGCAAGGATTGTATGAGGGGTTCCACCTGTGCTCTTGGGTTTTGTGATCCACCCTGAAAGCAAGGTATATGCTAGTGACTTTTCTGAACAAGGAATGTTCTGGTGGGGCCACGTTTCTTGTATATTTTAAACTATATCTCTGTCCACTTCTCTTTATGAGTGTAAATATCCAACAGTTGTTTGTTTGTTTGTTTGTGTTTTTCTCCACTTACATCATGTGACTGATACTGTCTCTCTGGCCATGGAGACGTCACTGTAGCGTGAGTGTCACTCTCCGGTACTTACGGAAATTACAGAAGAAATTGTTATGTCCTGCTTTGCTTTCTATTGCTGTGATAAAGGCTCTGAGCAAAAGCAACGTGATGAGGGAAGGGTGTGTTTGCTTTCCACAGTCCATCACTGAGGAAAGCCGGGGCAGCACTCAGAGCAGCAAGCTGAAGTCAGGAACTAAAGCAGAAGGAAGGAAGAGAGGAAGACGGCTTCTTCCTGCCTTCCTCCTCAGGCTCATGGTCACCGGCAATTCTTATACCTCCCTGGACAACCTGCCTACGCGTGGCATGCCCCTCAGTGGGCTGTGCCCTCCCACATCAGCCACTGATGAACAAAAGGCTGCACATTGTAGCCTACAGTCCAGTCTGCGGAGGCATCATCTCAGTGCAGCGTCCCTCTTGTCGAATGAGTCAGTGTGCATCAATTCGGCCAAAACCCTAACCAGTGTATAGGACGCGCCAATTAAAGTGAGCAGAGATTCTCACCTGCTTTTCCTGCTGTGACCGCCAAGAATGTTTATATACATGTTTCTCCACATATATAATGAGACTTTGATATCACAAATAAATTGAAAATCTTTCTTCATACTGAATATATGTCTGTGGGCTATTCATGGAATGAGATGTGACTCTGCTGCCCCCAACACAATTTTCAGCCTATAGAGGCAACACTGTCCCCACGGAGAAGGCATGAAATAGGACGAT
The DNA here is from genome assembly GCF_903995435.1 of Acomys russatus. Taxonomy (NCBI): domain Eukaryota; kingdom Metazoa; phylum Chordata; class Mammalia; order Rodentia; family Muridae; genus Acomys; species Acomys russatus. Next base: position 15,265,008 of record NC_067146.1, on the reverse strand, counting down.
GTTAAATACTATGTGCACTGAAGGGATTTGAGCGTTATGGCAATCAAGAAATTCAGTGTCTGTGCAGACCAGATGAGCCCATCTGCAGTGACCTGAACTAGAATCAGCAACACACAGACAGCATAGGTGTACCTGAGAAAAGGTATCAATTATTACAAAACTGTACTCTGCATTGTAGCTTTACATATTTCTGTAAGTACCTTATAACTCTAAACTCAAGGACACTTAGATGTAGCAAGTTTAAGCAAGCCAGTTAAAGCAAAATAGTGTGCCAGGAGGCTGCCTTTCCAACAGGCTTGCTCCTGCCTCCAAAATCCAGGCTCCTTCACCCAGCACAGTCTTTAGCATTTTAGACTGCATCTGCCCAAACTTACTCATTGGCAAAGATGGACTGAACGTCTATTCTCACTAAATAACCTCTGTGTGCAAAAAAACAAAACAAAAACAAAAAGAAAGAAAGAAAGAAAGAAAGAAAGAAAGAAAGAAAGAAAGAAGAAAAAAAAGAAAGAAAGAAAGAAAAGAAAGAAAGAAAGAAAGAAAGAAAGAAAGAAAAAGAAACGAAAAGAAAACAGTCTCAATTGCAGTTGCCCACCACGGGCATTTTGTTTGACCTGTTGCCCCATGTCTATCATTATAAGTACTCAGGAATCAGTTTTCAGCCTTATTTATTTGTTTTTTTTTTCTGGGTAGAATATTATGTCATCTAAATTACTACCTATCTGAGGAGAAACAACACTTTACTTGTCAGTTTGGGTTAGTGATGTTGGAACTGGCTTATCAATGTGACTCTGAGACGATAGACAATTGGAAGTCGTATCATGTTGAAAGTTTCATGGTCCAAAGCATGAGAGAAGGGGAAAAGACAGGAAGGGCTATGTTTCTTTTTTTAACGTATATATTTATACTGTTATACATAAATAAAATCAACTACGTACAGCAGGAAGAACCACAAGACAATCAGGAATTACATAAATACTACGTTCATAGTGATTTGGCTATTTGTATTTGGCAAACTTGAAGTAAACATCTTTCCTATCTTGATGAGTTTAAAATTCTGACTGTTCAGGCAGTAAACTGTCTCTGTCATTTTTTTCCATTTTGGAAGCTGCTGACCTGCACTTCCGATTCACTCAGGTAATTAAGTTTTATTCCTTAGCAAGTATCTGATGGGGTTGAAGACCAGATAGCTTAGTCTTATAATTAAGCTTAGTTGGTTAGGAGTTAAGAAGTTTTTGAATCTATATAGATGTTAAGTTAATAGAGATGAGGTATGATAGATATTGGGCCTCTGCATCTTACAGAGAACTTAAAAGTTAAGCAAACTCAGAGTGCCAAGCAGCAGATTCGTAAATGAGAACTAAGAAATCAAGGCTTTGGCAACAAAATATGTTCACCCTGACTCAGTACCTCGACACCACAGGAAACATGCTGGAATTTATAGGAAGTGCAGCACATTTATCCAAGGGCTGGAAGGCGCTGTGATGAGATGTAAGCACTGGGGTCACACAGTTCTCTGACTCCACCTCACTGCAAAGCAGGGCCATTAGCCCCTTGGCTCTTGATCACTGGCAGGGGCCTCAGGGGAGGAAATCTACAGCAACAGTACCGGATTCCAGGACCCCATTGGAACAGCACAGGAAGCTGTTTCTGGCACACGCCCCAGGGCAAGAGAGAAGTCCACAAGAGAAAATGCTCACGGACACAGGAGACAGCGTGTCTCCATAAAGGCAGGAATGGCACTGCTGGCTGCTCTACTGTTGGTCTGATTAATGAGCTGACAATTGATACTAAATATTTCATAGCATAAGTTAGATCACTTTTCCACCTTGCTTCTTCCCTGCGCTATAGCAATAAGCACAAGCTTTACTGGCAGTCCCTACAAAGGATGAGCTCTAATGGACATAATGTAGCCATGGTGTCAAATTAGGCCTTTTATTATGTGAAATTTGATTATGGGTTATAAATTATGTATTTCCCTTACATTAACTGGTGGAGGTAACTTGTTAATTAGAAGAAATCAAAAGTACTGACCTACATATAGTGAGATTCTTCTGCATTTACTGTTGGCACAAAGTAGAATAGCATGACAGGAATACAAATACATTATTGTTTTTAGATATGTATAACTTTAAAGTCCCCACTAAAACAAATAAAAACTTCTTTGGTAAAAATCCATTTGAGAGTTATTTTGAGTTCAAATTATATATTTTTGAGACTATCAGGATATTTTCACTCCAAATCTGGATCTCTTTAAATGTACCCTTCTCTGTGTTCGGCTGTTACTGATGGAACAGGCTTCCTACAAATGCTGGTCCTCTTCCCCCTCCTCCTCCTCGTCCTCTCTTCCTCCATTAATAACTATATCATCATTAATCTCACTGTACAGCAGAATGCCAAAGCCTATGTTCCAGTGGAAAGTGTGCAGTTTGATTGACACTTTCCCTTTGCTTGTTTCCCTTCTGCCTCTGGTCATTAGTAACCACCACGACACTCTTGATTCTTGCTTTTGTAGATTCCAAACTTACACTTGCTACCTCAAATTTTGACTCATTCTTGGACTAGAAGGTAATGTAGAGAGATGGAAAAAACAGGGAGAGAGAAGCGAATTCCTCTGCGGGTCGCGCGGCAGTAATCTCCATCCTGACAGCAGCACTTAGGCCCACCATCACTTCCGGAGAAGCCTTGTATGGCCCTGATAAGAACTAGCCCAGTTAGCAGCACTCTGTTTCCACAGACTGGGCCCCAGGTCCAGGAAATCCTTCTGCAAGAGTAGTTGGTGCTCCACTGTGTGAAAGCCAAGCCCCACCTCTAAAAGACCCCTCATCTCAACAAGTCTTCCCACCCTACATCTGATATTTATTCACAGACTTGCAGAGCCTCTTCTACTGGTTCCAAGGTTATTACAGCCCCCAGGTTTCCCCTTCACCTTCCTAGGGCTAACCAACACATATCAGTGATTAAACTTATTATGAATTAAATTACCACTCACTCCATTTTTTCATTGTTTCAACCTCTTTTCAAATACTCCTTTAAATGTATTCTCTAATATGTATAGCTATTCCTTTGTTTTTTCTTCTGTAAACTCAAACTGCACAAAGTCTGCATGTATCAAAGTCCCCATGCATTCAGATAAACTGTGTCCTCAGTTATGGCAGAGAACACAGCCTGGAGCTGCCATCTTTATCAACTGGATTGCTTATATCAAGGAACTTTTGGGGCTTTAGCCTCCAGACTTTCATTGTTCATTATAAATACACTTATTGTAATACAAGTTAGATTTGGCGATATGAATTATCTTAAATTTACAGCATAAGACACACACTTAGGTTTACACACACACACACACACACACACACACACACACACATCAGCTCATTACCAACAGCAGAATCTACATATTGTGTAAGAACATTCCAAAACACATGGTGCTTTCTAAGACACCAAAAGCAAAACAAAACAAAACATGTTCCTGTCCAAGAAAGAGCATTTTAAGTTAGTAATGCCAATGCATAGGTAAGAGCTGGGCTATTTTAAATTAAAGTTTTGGTTGACATTATAGATTTTATCTCCCTCCCAGAAATGAAATAACTGTTGGTATTTTATAACCTATTTATATAATTGAAATTGTGTTATTATGAAACATTCTGAGTTTATATGTACACATATATATAGACTTAGGTATACATGTGTGTATTTACTTGGCAAAACAATCAGAAATTCCTCTTTTGAGAAAACAAGCATGTTAAGTAGTAAGATCATCAAAATGAGTCTAACATTGACCCATTTAGTGAATACAGATACACAAACTGAGATAGAAATTAAGTTTGACTGTGAGATTAGGAAGAGAAGAGGATTCTGCTATCCCATAATGTCCTATATTTTTTACACAAAAATAGTTAAGACCATGTCTTAACAGAGAGCAGGTCTAGCAACAGTAAATCCTGTGATGGCCACAACCTAAGTAGAGTTGAGGGTTGAAGGACGACAGCATGTGCTAGGAAGTTGAAGCCAGCTCAAAACCCATGATGATTTTCAATCCCTGGGACCCTTCTTTGTAAGAAACCATCACTGGATTTGATGAAGACATAGTTTTGAGATCAGAGGCTATCAGCAATCAGGAGATGAGTAAGGGGGCATTGCTACCATAGGTGATAAATTACAGCACCTTGACTCTTCCGTGAGGAAAACATAGTGGGAAGTTTAAGAGGTTTCTGGAGACTTTTAGAACTGAGAGATTTTGGTGATGGAAGCCAGGTAAGGAATGACAGGGGCAAAGGAGTCAGTGCTCGTGGGCCAAGGATCGTCCTCATAAACCACAGAGTTGACTCCAAAGGGGGAATAACCCTGATTTCCATTCTTGATTCGCTCTCTTTGGAACATATTCTGGATACATGAGCCGCTTCCCCCAGCCGTGACTAGACATGTAGGGCCGGCACTTAAAGAAGAGATCAGAAACAAAAATAATCTGCCAGAGCAAGAGCACACAGGGAGCTGATGCATGACATACGCTCTGCAAGTTCTTCAAATTAACTCACAAGAAATGAAGTAGTTCTTGGCACAGAAAAATAAGTGGGGAAAAAAAAGCATGACCAATTATCACACAGCAAAGGCTGATTCCTCGCTGGTAATCTGAGCAGGCCTGCCTTATACAGCTTTTAATGCATTATAAATATAAGTTATGAGTCACGGTATTAACCCAAAAGGAATTCAACTTAACTTTAATTGCTCTGAGTCAAATTAGCATTTATGAATGTTTGTATATTTGGCTGACCACTAAGTTATCTGTTTTCTGTTATACTCTCAGTCAGTGTTTGCCCATAAAACCACAATATTTAATTTTTTGAAACTTTAAAAATAAATCACTTTAATTCTATACTTTATTTTCATAATTTCTCTATAAATGATTTTATTAGAATTGTAAACAACCAGTATTATGATATTTATTTGAATAATGGTAAGACTTTGTACATATATCAAGTAGTTTGTGAATGAATCTCTAAAATTTCTTCATGGCTTACTTATTTTTAACTGCAGGGAGAGTCATAAAAGCACATGCAAGCATTTTAATGCTACAAATCTGTTTAAAATGAGTACTGGGGAAGTATATCTCGGTGGGTAGAATATATGCCTAGCATGCCCAAGTGCCTGAGTTCAATTACAAGCACTCCAAAAAAAAAGTTTTAAAATACAATTTAAAATGAGCATGAAGCTAAAAAATGATTTTTAAAAACCCGTAGAATAATTGAAAGGACTTGGCTTTATGCAGAGGCACATGAAATAAGGATTGTCTGCGTCAGTGTTATTGAGAAATAAGTCACCATTTTAGAGTACTTGGACTCTGAATTGCGGGTACAACAAAACACTTATCATATGTCTGATGCTCCATTTGATCATGCTGAAAGGAGTCAAGAATTCCCAAGGGGCATTTCTTACATTTAAACAGGAGATGTGCCTCAAGCCAGAGAGGTAGTCACACGACGAAAGAGAGAGAAACAGGTGGGGTGGGAAAGCGAGGGTGGGAAGGGATAGATGTCACAAAGTCGGGATGTGAATCAACAGCAATGCTCCCAAGTAGATGGTAGAAACTGTAGTGTATAAAAGAGACACTAACTGAGAGCGCTTGAGGCTGTCATCATGGTGTCTTGATAATTTTAGGCAAGGCCAGGTGATGTTGGAACAGTACTAGAAATCTAGCAACCAGGAGACTCAGACCTCATGACAGAGAGAAGGTCCAGGGAGGCAGGCCATTTGTATCTGAGAATCTGACACCAGTGTAGGCTGCTTCATTGAAGAGGAGCGTGTTGATGGGTCCAGGAAGACTGACAGCAGGCCTGGGCAGCCCACCTGGGGGCAGTATGGATTTCAGTCAGCCAGAACTCAGGCGCAGCAGCGAGGAGCATGTTGTGGGAGGATCAATGTCTGGCTGGTACATCACGTATAAAGTGTTTACTGGGGTTGCTGGCTAGATTTGATTTGCTTCTTAAAGCAGGACCAGAAGCAAGGTTGGATTGATTTCAGTTACCAGACGACCTGTTGGGATTAGATATAAACTCCTTGTCTTAATGAAGAAGGAACCAGTATAGGAGTTCATGACTGCCTATAAATATTTAAGCTTTGGAGACTAGGAATGATTATTACAAGAATGAAAAAAATTCAACAGATTTCTAATTTGATTATTTCAGAATGGGGGGGGGGGGGGACAGGGGAATGGAAGGCAGATACTTACCCTTGAAGGTGACAGCAGTAAAATGCCAAGTCCATGTAAGCTACAGGATGACACAGCAGGGTAGGCTCTTTGACAGTTTGCCAGGACAGCACTCTTAAACAAGATGCAAATAAGGAGCCTTCCTCCAAGATGTGTTTACAGGAGATAGAAAATTTCCAAGACTATCTGATTAAAGTGTAAGGGAAAAACTCAACTGCAGTATCTTTTTAATATGTAAATTGTCTAAATTAGCATATGTAAAACAATACTCATTTTAAAGAGTAAATATGAATGTTTGTGTTTGACTTGTAAAGAAGGTTTGGTAAAATATTGACAGAAAAATAAACCTCTAGTTTATGTGCTGAGGCTGTTGTATTGAAAACTCGGCAGATCTCAGCGTTCTGTCTCATCTGATATTCTGAAATAGAGTTTCAGACTTTATTTCTCATGAGTTATGCTGCTAAATTATTGTAGAATTCTCTTATCTCCAGCTTACTACTTAGTTAATACATTTTTAAAAACTATAGGCATAAAGTTGCTGCTGAATGGATGCACACTTTATAGCAGGTAATTTGGGCTATTCAATCTGGACCGTTAGTAGAGTAGGCATAAGGATAGTATATGATGCAGTGTGCTGATGACTAAGGCCTGTCTGTTCCTCTGATAACAGTCCCTAGGTTCCTCCCTCATCGTCATCCACCATGCACAGGGTTGAGATCATGGGTCTCAGACTTTCCATAGGGAGAGACCACACTCCCACAGAAACTGAGATTAGGTAAAGGTCAGGGAATGAGATTCAAGGAAGCTCCATCAGAGCAACTCCCGAGAACTGAGGCACATTTAACTTTTCTTTCTGACGGAATTGCTGATCTGTGAGGAAGTGACGTGGAACTGCTAATCTTGATGTTCTCCCGTCATGAAGAAGCACATCTGCAGCTGCAAAAACGCAGACAAGAAACCAGCTACACAGCAAAGGGGTAGCAGGATGGAGAAAGTGGGTCAGAGCACGTAGTGGTAAGATGAACATGAGTAACTAACATGAGGCAACAATGTTGACAGCATTAGCCTAGTGCTCCCTTAATGAGTGAAAGTTCAAGGAAGCAAAATAAGATGGCCAAGGTACTTATGTCCCAGAGATGCTCTTTGGGAACATAAAATATCGACCTGAGCATAACACCACTAGAGAGAAAGGGACCTATAAAGAACGCTTTGAGGAAGTCATCTCATTGAGCCTTTTAGTAAAAGACTTTTTTTTAGCATCAGATATAGTGGTAATTTAATGACAAATATTCTATCCTGGCATATTTTAAAACCAGTTGAAGATAATTTAATATGTGCTTCAGAAATAAGCATATAAGTATATTGTAAAACTAATCTAATCTACATATTAAGAAATTACTGTGTATATAATGGCATTCTTTTCATCTACGAATAAAAAAATGAAATACATCATTTTAGGGAAATAGATGAATGTTAGGTGAAATCAGTCAAACTCATAACAGCCCCGTGGCATAGTTTCTTTCATATGTGCAATCTAGGAAACATATAATACAAAGACTTGAAATCAGAGGGGCATTATTGTTAGAGATATTGAAAGAGGTCAGATGGAGAAAGATTTATAATAGATCAGATGATCATATGGTGCTCTATGTCCTTACTTTATATAATTATTGGGTGCTGTTTTTCTATATTGGTAAGAAAGACATTGTTGAAAAGACAACCCCCACATCAGAGAGTCGCCATTCACCATTGCCAGTGTGAAGAGAATTCCTTACCTACACTCATGTAAGAAGAGAAACTCTTGACCAGCTAAGGGGGGAAACCTGGCCACTCAGGCGTGAGGAGAGGTAGCACGAGCCACTACGTGGCTACACCTCAGGGTTCCTGCTCCACCCTCTCATCCTCTGGCTCCCTCTTCCAGGTGAAACCATGTCTCTTTATGAGTGATCTCATCAGAGGGCTCCCAGTCACTTTAATACTTTTATGAATGAATTAAAAACCTCTGTTCCTAGGAGGCCCTGAGACGTGAGAGTTATGTTGGAATGAATCAACCTGTCATCTACCTTTCCAATGTCATTTTACTCATGAAATTTCCTCTGATACAATGTAAATAAAGGCTTTTCAGAAAGAACTCCCCAAATTTTCCATGCAAATAGCACCTCAGAAATGTCAGAATTTTTTTAATGGAAATTCTGTTTTTGGAAAACCATTTAAGTCATTATAATCACAAAATACTTCCTAATTGCTGACCAACTTACACATGGTGAATTTTCACAAGGTACAACCTTATTCAATTTGAAATTTAGGTATGTTTACATTTTCTGTTTTCACATTTGGTAGTATATATCAAATATTTCCTTCCATTATAATAAAAACTGTTCCTTATGAACTTTTTTCCACTATTCTCTACTTTTGTAACAAGATTGCACATATATAATATTCATGGTTTTGTGGGTGAATGTTTCATATTAATGTCTTGATACATATATGAAACATATTTTAATATATAATCAATTATTTCTATTTTATCCTGCCAAATCATACATATTAATAAAGAAGATTCTATTTTGTCAATGGATTATCTCTAATTTCTCTACAAAGGCCTTTAGCTGGTGTTTATACAAGAAAAGTTACTATGACCCAGAATTTTTATGAAAGTATTATAGAAAAGAATTTCTTACCCACTAATTTCCAAACAATGGAGTTTTCCTTACTAGCTCTTGTGTAAAATATCAAATTCACAAGCTTGTACATAATAATAATGGCTGGTAGGGAAGCCAAATTACAGAGACCTTCACGCCAAAAGGAGAGATGAGTGTCTTCAATTGTGTAGCTGGAATCATTCATCAGTTTCAAGTCTCCAAAGTGGAGTAACGAACAGAGACCTGACTCTTGTCACCAACTAGGTTGCATGTTGATGGATGCAAGCAAACCTTTGCTGGGACTAAAACTGATCTGCTGTAAAAGCAGAGTTATAGTCATATAAAACCCACAAGTATGATGTTTGTCTCCCATCACCAACTAACTTTCCAATGTTCTCTTACGTATTGTGTAAGCTAATTATTCTAGCCACTAACTAACATGAACATGCATCAGAGCGGCCTCAGTTTGATACCTTCAAGGCTGGCATGAATAGGCCACCAGCTCACATCTTTCCACAGGGTGATTTTTTTTTAATAGAATGTGGTTTCTCTTGTATCCACAAATCTAAAGACGGACCTTACATATGGAGCCAGTTCAGACCAGCGATGAACAGAAAACCTCGCAAGTCTGGGACAAAAATCATTACTGCCCACACCATGGAGCAAAAGACTGATGCTTTCTTCTGTGACTGTTCATCTTTACAAAGCTAATGGCAAATAAGGTCTACAAAGAAAAGTTAGAAAACAATAGATGGAGACCAACCCTTAGGATTTTTTTTTTTTTTTTAGGTTTTAGTTTGCTGAGAAAGGATCGCAGGCTACCAAGAAGAGACCTGATACCCTATGAGCATATACAGGGGTAAGAGGTCCTTGTGTAATGACCCAACCGTAAACTTATTTCTTGCTACTTCATAGTTGTAATGTTTCTATTCTTATAAATCATAATCTAAATATCTGATATGCATGGTATCTGATATTTGACTCCTGTGCAGAGTTTTTTGACCACAAAGGGGTCATGACCCCACAAGTTGAGAATTGCTAGTCTACACTGTTTCTGTGAGTTTGCCTTCCTTAGATTACACATGTGAGTGACACCAGGTGGTATTTGCTATTGTTATATCTACACTATTTCAGTTACTCTCTAGCATCATCCACATTAACACAAATGGAAGACCTCCTCATTTTGTTTTTTTAATTTTTTGTATTTTTACATATACATTGATATTATCACACACACACACACACACACACACACATACACACATATATACATATAAAATGGATTGCCTATAGCAAGAAGAACCATGACACAATGAGGACACTCTTCATAAAAGCTCTATACAAAATGGCATTCAATGCTGAATAAACAGATTTCCTAACACAAAAGCTCTCATTAGCCCCACCTCTCAAGACTATTACATTCACAATTAAATTTCAACATGACTATTTTAGTAAACAAATACTCAAGGCATAGCCATTATAAATTAATGAAATCCATCTTAATATTTTAGTCACTTTTGAAGTAGACAGAATTTTAATTCAGTTGGTGCAATAACTGCTATCAATCTGTCAGGAATTTTCTGACTCATAATTAATAAGTACGTTATTTTTACTAGAGTTTATCTTTCCTCAAGGGAGGAATGACTTTGGTTAAATCATGTCGACTGTCTCTCAACTGACCTAGAATATGTATGAGGAATAGGTGGCAGGTATAAAAAAATCACTTAATGAAATCTTATAACCTTAGAATGATATAAAATATATGGACATACAAGCACTGTTAAACTATATATGTGGTATATAGGTAGTAATGTTTCCGTGAACCATTTCCTATTGAGAACTGACCAAGTGCAACTAAATGCATGATACTAAAACTTATATTCTCTCATTGTAACTGTTTTCTAATTATTTTATGAGTCAAAGGAAGAAATGTTGGCTGCAAAAAAAAAAAAAAAAAAAAAAAAAAAAGGGGGGGGGGAAGTTCTATTAAAACCCTGAAAGTAGGAATAGAAAAGTTAATGTTTTGAGACAAACGTGGTTTTAATGTTTTTATTCTAGTTAGTGCTTAAAACATTCTGAGAGAGAATGATTGGTGACATAGGTGATGCCATATGATAGGATTATGATTTTGAACTGAGATTTATAACATAAAAATACATCCTTGTAAAGAGAAATGACATTATTTAATTAGACTCAAAGAATATATATTTGTTTAGAGAATGGCTGATTGACTTGTAATTAATTTAAATTAAACATGGGGAGAGATGAATAAAAGACAAATTAAGTTGTAAAATCAATTATTGTTAGGATCATTAAGAAGATGGATGCAATGTAGAAACCACAATATAGCAAGGTAATAATAAAAATAAGTGCTGTTGTTGTCCAGTGAAGACATACTACTTGTCAGGTAAAATAAATCTTATTCAAGGTTCCAAAATCCCTTTGATATAATCATTATCCTCAATACACAGACTTTTAAATTGATGTTCTACTAGTTTAACGTTGCTAATATCTTAGAGGTAGTGAAATTTCAACACTGAAAGCCAGAGCCATCTAATTTCAGAGATAAACACAGTAAGTAAAAGTATCTAGTGAAAAGGGCGCAAGAAAAATCCTAAGTTATATCACTCACCTTTATATTCATGGCACAGGCAATAAAAACATGATGAAGCATAGAACTTCAGAATTTCCAAAACTGAGACAAATGAATAATTATTCTCATTCTGGTAAAATAGCAGAGTAATCTTTAAACACACGCACACACAATTTGGTCAAAGAAGGAAAACTGAAATCTGTTTGAGGTACACTATAGAAACATGATATTATACCTGGACCAAATGACACAGACAAAGCATATCTAATATTAGCACAAAGCTGACTTACAAGCAAGGATTCACTTGCTTATTAAGTTGGTATTGCTGCATGTCTCACTTTCCTTGATAAACTCTATTGAGTCTTCATATGACATTACTGATATCCCTGGCTCAGGTAAGTTACTGTTTTCAAAGTCATTTTTTTAAAAAAACCACACAAAAAACATACAAACAATACTCAACATGATTTAAGAGCAGACATGATTTCCAAATAATAGGTGATGTGCCTTCCTTATGAATAGGGGATGATTCAAATCCTCTCTCAGAACTGACCTGGGCTAACACAACCCACTCTTTTAACAATCAGACTCCAATCAGATCAAACATTAAGTGTTTGAAATGGAGAAAAAGAACGAACATGTTAAAGAATCTTTAGAAGAAAAATAAACGTATTCAGGGTAAAAACAAAATGTAAATGAAGCAAAATGGCTGTCTTCATGTCTAGAAAAGATTGACTGCTCTCAATATGGGAGTAGAACAGCCTTGCCCTGTTGGTGTTATAGTCCTTTGTGGTACCACTGGAGCATGCCTAAAAGAGAATTCTTGACCACCTAGAGTCTTTGCTTGCAATTATTTTATTACCTTGAGATTTTTTAAATGTTTTATTTACTTTTAATTTTATTTCATTTATTGTTACATTATCTCCCAATTGTTATCCCCTGGCTCACATCTTCCCATTCCCAACCTCACTCCCTCTTCCACCCTGGTCTCTGCCACTAGACCTCTGACTGGGGGGAGGGGGGGAATACCTCTCCTACCCTCTTACCACAGGTTATCAGGTCTCATCAGGATGACCTGCATCCTCTTCATCTCATTGCCCACAAGGACAAGGACGTCTTGCCAAGTGGAAGTGATCATATTGTAGGCACCAGAGTTCATGTCAGAGGTAGTCCCCACTCTCCCCTACCCCAGCCTTGGAGAATGAGCTGTCCATTGGCTATATCAGAAGGGGGGGGGGATGGGGAGGGCAGGAAACAACTTCCTGGACAGAACAACAGTAGCTTAGGCTCTAAGATCAACAATTAATAAATGAGACCTCATGAAACTGAAATGGTTCTGTAAGGCAAAAGACACTGTCTACTGAACAAAATGAAAGCCTACAGAATGGGAAAATGTCTTCACCACCCTACATCTGGCCAAGGGCTAATATCCAAAATATATAAAGAACTCAAGAAATTAAACACCACAAAACCATATTATCCATAAAAAAAACTGGGTAAAGAGATAAACAGAGAAGTCTCAACAAAGGAATATTAAATGGCTGAGAAACTCTTAAAGAAATGTTCAACATCCTTAGTCATCAGAGAAATGCAAATCAAAGTGAATCTGAGATTCCACCTTACACTTATCAAAATGTACCATGTCAGAGGTAGTCCCCACTCTTCCCTACCCCAGCCTTGGAGAATGAGCTGTCCATTGGCTATATCAGAATGGGGGGGGATGGGGAGGGCAGGAAACAACTTCCTGGACAGAACAACAGTAGCTTAGGCTCTAAGATCAACAATTAATAAATGAGACCTCATGAAACTGAAATGGTTCTGTAAGGCAAAAGACACTGTCTACTGAACAAAATGAAAGCCTACAGAATGGGAAAATGTCTTCACCACCCTACATCTGGCCAAGGGATAATATCCAAAATATATAAAGAACTCAAGAAATTAAACACCACAAAACCATATTATCCATAAAAAAAAAAAAAAAAAAAAAAAACTGGGTAAAGAGATAAACAGAGAAGTCTCAACAAAGGAATATTAAATGGCTGAGAAACTCTTAAAGAAATGTTCAACATCCTTAGTCATCAGAGAAATGCAAATCAAAGTGAATCTGAGATTCCACCTTACACTTATCAAAATGGCTAAGATAAGGAAAACTGAAGTGATAACACATTCAAGCAAGGATGTGGAGAAAGCAGACTATTCATCCACTGATGGTGGGAGTGCAAACTTGTACAATCACTTTGGAAATCAATCTAGTGCTTTCTCAGAATACTGGGAATAGCACTACCTCAAGACCTAGCTATACCACTCCTTGGCATTCACCAAAAGATACTTCACCATACAACAGGTACATTTGCTCAACTACGTTTATAACAGATTTATTCAATATAACCAGAATCTGCAAACTTCACCATACAACAGGTACATTTGCCCAACTACGTTTATAACAGATTTATTCAATATAACCAGAATCTGCAAATAACCTAGATGTCCCTCAACTGAAGAATGGATAAAGAAAATGTGGTACATCTACACAATGAAATACTACTTGTCTATTACAAACAAGGAAATCTTGAAATTTGCAGGCAAATGGATGAAACTAGAAAAGATCATCCTAAGTAAGATAACCCAGACCCAGAAAGACACACATGGTGTATACTCACTTACAAGTGGATATTAGCCCAACATAGATGTCCTCTGAGAGACTCCACCCAGCAGAGGGATTGGAACAGACGCTGGAATTCACAGCTGGACCCTTGGGGGAGCACTGAGAGTTCTATGGAAAAGTGGGAGTATGAAAGGACTCAGAGGAATCAGGAGCTCCACAGCGAGACCATCAAGACCAGTGGATCTGGACCCAGGGAGGCCTGAACAAACTGAAGAACCTTGACATAATAAAGAGCTCCTCCAGGCATCACCTGGACAGGGTTTGTCAGCAGTTCTTGATGGTAATTGGGATTATATGTGAATATGCATGTAATGTGCCTGTGTGTGTGCTCTTATGTACATGTATGTGCTGATGTGTTTGTCTCTGTGAAGGGCAGAAGCTGGAGTCATGATGTCTTCTTCCACTACTCTCTACCTTGTGTTTTAAGACACAGTCTCGCAGAGAACCTGGAGTTTCCCAATTTATCTAGATTGGCTCATCAATAAGTCACCTCCTTGCCTCTCCCTCACCAGCACTGGGATAAAAAAAAACCTGCCATGCCTTGATTCTATATGAGTGTTAAGTATCTAAAGAAGTGCAGTACTAGCCAGGCCATTGCTTCACCCCCACATAAGGTAACCCTTGATATTGACCCTGTGATTGGCACCGATTCCTCCACAGTCCCCGGTCCACAAAGGCACACATTTGTGAAATACTTGACTAGAATTAGAAAGATCTCTTAGATATAGCCAAAGGATGGCTCTGAAAGTCTTGTATTACTGTCTATGTGAGAATTTAGCCTGCAGCCTTGCCCTCATCATAACCACAGGCTTGTAACCTGCTTGTTATATAGTCCTGGTCAAAGAGTATTAACGAAAAAGATGTTTGCAGGAAAAGATATTCTTAGCAATCACAAGCAACACAATATTGAGGGGGAAAATGAATTCCATTCACCATAGAGTCATCTAACAAAGGGCATGGGGACAAGGAGGACAGTATCGGGTGACCCAGGGTCTCCATGTATACAGAAGACCCATGTCACCATGGAAAATCTCAATAAACTACTTAGAGCTTTAAGGCTATGACACCTTCTCAGTTCCGCCTATGACAAGATAAACTGACGTTCCCTGGCTTCCATTTTTGTCGAGTTCTAGTAGCTGCTGGGGCTGAGCATGTGATACAATGAACTTTGACATAATTCTCTTCTTTGAGATTTTAGGTTGAGTTCACCTTGGACAAATCTATGAACAAACAAAGTGTTATACTGCCTCTGATTTTTAACTAATTCTCACCTCCAGGGGGATTGTGATGAGAATAGCACCATGGGTTCTGTCCTCAATGCCATTGAAAGGAGCTTGTCTGGAAAGTCCCCCACAGAAACCGTCAAGAAGATGAACATGATGTGGCCAAGAATTAACTATGCTAACTCTGTGTTAGTGGGATCAAATTTTTTTCAAGACATGAAAACCAAATATGGGGCAAACGAAAAAAATGTACTAATAGTGTAAGTTGAAAAAACCAAAACTGCAGCAAAAAAGAATGTGTGTGATTAATGCTGGAGAGAAGAAAGACTTCAGATGCCCTTATGAAACTGTAAGTGCTAAAGTGATGTGCTATCACCAGGGCTCTCTGCGCCTGTGAGTGGCAACACATGAGAATATCAAAAGGCCGAGCAAAACAAGAAATGTTAAAAAAAAAAGTGTCAAAATCATATCAGTTGCTAAGTATAGAAGAAAATTTTGACATAGAAGACTAATTGATTTAAGTTAAAGCAAAAATGTAATATTCTGAAAAGAAAGAGACTTACCCAAGACAAGAGGCCATAATGACAAAATAAAAATTTTATTGGAAATTAAAAATGTTTAAAATGGATTTTCTCCCTATGGACTGTTAACAAGTATTGGAGCAATAGAAACAAAATTCACATGTATCTGCCTCCAGCTCCCAAAGCAGAGAGGAAAGAATGGGCTATTTTGATCCCCAAACCACTATATGTCTACCAGGATAAGCTAGAGATTTACATTAACCCAAAGAGCAATTCAAAACAAGAAGTGCAGGGGCTCATTCATCTGCACAAAGTGAGAAGCTGACATCATAGAAACTAGGAGAAAACAATGCTGCTTACGAGAAGCTAACGAAGTAGGAGGGGAAGACTGACAAATGGACATGGAGTTGCTGTTACACATCAGCAAGACATTCTGGGGTGATGTGACGTCATAGGGATGCTGCAATGATTGTGTACTGTGCACCTCATGATGCTACGGGAAAGGATTTGAACGCTTGCAGCATGAGGGACCACCAAGTGTTTGGAGAGACTGGTTTAGCCAGAAAACAGAATATACGGATATATGTACTGAAACATTCTAGGTACCCAACTAATGTGTATGGTTTTGGGTTTTATGTCTCAGTGAATACAAATTTAATTGTATGTGGAGCTGAAGGAAAGACTCTGTTGTTAAGTGCGCCTGGAGCCAGTTCTCATCACTCGCTTTAAAGGTCTGAATCCTTCTGGCCCTCACAGGTCTAGCACGTATCCATTGTATGTACAGATAAGCAGTCACACATATAAACACATTTTAAAAAATCAATGAACAGAAACGTTCTTCTGGGAAAACAAAACAAACATTAGCAAGCTGGTCAACTAGTACATGAGGCGGCCACCCATTCAACTCGGTTGTGTAGACGGCTGCTTTGGCCAGGTGTTCCTACTCACCACACCGTGCATCTCAGAGAGGACTTCATGTTCACCGGCAATAACATAGAATGTGACCAATGACTTGTCACATATGATCCTGGGCCACACACTTAGTACCTGGTCTCAATAGACTGTGGCCTTTTGTGAACCCCCGGGTGTATTCATACTCCCACTAAGCAGGGATGGATCAGCCGGTATCTCCTCCAAAGCACAGGTTATCGCTCTGTCTGATGCTCAAATCGTATTAAACAAACTTTGCAAACACCGTAATCTGCAGCTGAAATACAGGGATGACAGCCCCTGGCCTTCCATGCTGCTGCTGGGACTCCTTAAGAGCAAACATAAAGAAAGAGAAGAGCTGAATATGGACCATCAGAACTGCATTAAAGCTTGACTGGAAAGTGTGGGAGGGTGTTGTGATGCACAGCTCTGGAGGGCACACGCTGCTGTTTCTTCCACTCTAAGACAGTCTCATCACAGCAGCCCAGCCGCAGGAAGCGGAGGCAAGGGGCTGATCTCGCTGCTCTGTCTTAGGCAAGAAGATGCATAGTCTCTGAGCAAACCCCAAGTTTACCTCAATGTCTGTTAACTGAAGATTTTAAGATGAACTGTGTGGCACTTGGACTGTGCCACCAGAAAAACGCTCATGGAGCTGGAAAGAGGTAGAGACCACAAAAATCTCAGTCTTGAGGCAGGCAGGAGTAAGGATCGCTCCCTCCCTGTTCTGTGCCTGCATTTCCTGGTGTGTTAGTTCTTAGTCTCACAACCACTACCTCAGCAATTCTCAAGGTAACACCTGGAATTCCTCTCCAGGCAAATAAAGGATCTCCAGCATCTTACCCTCACCCCGCTCCCTATCCCCCCACCCCCGCCAACGATATGCACCCCCCCTGGAAATCCCGTCCCACTCCCAGAGGTCCATATAGACCTTTGTTCACCCCAAATGCACACACACACACACACACACACACACACACACACTTTCACTGAATGCAGGCTAAGAGCTTCTATTTCACTGGGAGCGCTAAGAGAGCTGTAACATTAAAATCCTTGGAGATCTTCTCTCCAGCCACAGCACTTCAACAAGATGGGGACCCTGAAGACCCCCCTGTTTTGGCTCTGCTTCCTCCTTCCCAGCCTGGTGTGCAGAGATTCCTGGACATCCCAGGGAGGAAGCTGAGCATGGAGCCACAGCGAACCCATTAATCTCATAGATCAAAATTCCGAAAGCTTCAAATGCCAGTGCTACCATGACTCTCTGTTTCCAAATGTCATTTATGGGGTCCCTGGAGTTTTACTGTAATTACCAGTTCTCTGGATTCTTGGGCGACTCAGTCAACAGGATTATTCTTTCTGTCATTATTGTAAACTTGTAAACATTGCTGTGACTCTATACACTCAAGTCTTCAAGTAAAGAAACAAGCCTCTCGTGTTGACACAAGAGTCATGAAAACTACTACTAGAACCCATAGGTACTGAACCCTGTGCTCTCACAGTATAGTCAATGCCGTGGTCATAAATGATCACCGACGGGAAGCTTTGTCTATGTTCAGAAGCCCAACGCTGATCTGTGCAGACACAGCAACGTATTGCATGTGTGATTCAAAGGCTGATGAATCTAAATGAAGCAAAACTCAGTTGCTTTTACATCCATGACTATGCCCCGCCCCCTTGTTTTCTGTTAGTGTTGGTATTGCTCAAACCAAGAACTCAAAGGGTGTTTTTTTTCTCTTTCTTTTTTATTAATTTATTCTTGTTACATCTCAATGGTTATCCCATCCCTTGTATCCTCCCATTCCTCCCTCCCTCCCATTTTCCCCTTACTCCCCTCCCCTATGACTGTGCCTGAGGGGGACTTCCTCCCCCTGTATATGCTCATAGGGTATCAAGTCTCTTCTTGGTAACCTGCTATCCTTCCTCTGAGTGCCACCAGGTCTCCCCATTCAGGGGACGTGGTCAAATATGGGGCACCAGAGTACGTGTGAAAGTTATACCCCACTCTCCACTCAACTCTGCTTGGGATGCTCACAAGCTGGATGGTGCGTCTCAGAGCAGTATGTTCCTACGGCCTCATCCCAGACTGAGTCGATGATGCCAGCATGGTGCCTGCTTCCCCTATTCTCCACATTACTCTGCTTTCGGCTGTCGTCAGGCTGTCAGAACCTACTTGCTTCCACCTTCATTACCTCCTCTCCCCTGCTTACTTTTATCTTTAAATGGATAGGAAACCAAATACAAGCTAATTTTTCTGGTTAGGAAACAACACTAAAAATGTAGAAGCATTGAGATTGTGGATAATAACAGTAGGGAACTACAAGTGTTTATCCTCATGAATTTTTCCATCAAACTAAATATTAATACTGATGTCAATTTGGACACACTTAGGGGTATATAACGTAAAGTATTTGGTTGTTTTCCTTTTAAACTATAAATGTCTTTAAAAAATGGTTTGCTTTGATGTTTCAAGGACATCATTTCATTTTCTTAAGGCTCAAAACAAACAAAAACATAACAATGAGGCAAAAAAAAAAAAAAAAAAAAAAAAGCCAGCATTCCTCATTTGTTCACTTATTCTGATTCTTCCAAAAAGTCTCCTTTGTGTCAAGCATTGTGTTGGGTACAGGAGATGCGGAGACAAAACTGTGCTCCGACCCTTCTAGAGCTTAGTGTCTAGTAACTTAGATGTCTTCAGACAGTGCAGCAGATGCCCAAGTCACGATTCAGCTGTGTTTGCTTCTCCACTGCCTGGCAAATGAGACGCCAATAAGCAATTTGGTGTCGTCACAGATGGGGGAACGTGCATTTCAATGTGATGAGTTTTATATTAGCCCAACTCAATAATACTACAGCAGATATTTAAAGTGAAGCAACATAATTTTTAACAGCCTGGACTTTGGATACTTCAGTCCTCATAACCGGCAAGACGTCAACACTCACAAAGTGTCCTACCGCCCAACCTCTTGGGACTGCCTTTGTGGCACTGACTTCTGTCTGTCTCGTCCACGGTTCAGTTTTCGTATGGCTACATTGTATCCACTGGGCAATCCAGAAAAAAATGTCCTCGTTTCCTCATCAGTGGTGGATAAATAATCTTGATTCCATTCCTTACCTCAGTTCTCTTTTACCAGATGCCATAATAAATTCACACATTCAGATGATTAAAGCATTCATATCCTTGAGAGAACTTTATTCCACTCACCATGAATACTCATCTTTGTATTTTGTGCCATTTAGATATTGGATACTATTCTGATTTATATATTCTCTGTCATTTATTTAAGATTATATGCATTAAAATATTCAGTATATTAAGCCTGTTCATAAGCTTTATTCAATCATAGCCAGTAACTTGAAGATTTTAAACTTTTTTATTACTTGCATTCATGTCCTCAGTGGGTACTCACCAGCCTAATGCAGACCTGCCCCAAAAAATTCAGGGAATTTCATTATGGTTTCACATCAGATAAATAAATATTGTGTATATCATAATTATGCAAAAACACTCATAATAATTATTTTTTGTTCATATTAAGTTCATATTTAATTTAACATCTGCATTTTTATTTCCTAAGTCTGGCAACTCTAATATAGCATCCATTTTTAAATGTAATATTTGAAAATATTGATTTAATATATATGTAGTTGAGACATGAAATGGAATGATACAGCCGTCCAAACAAAAATAAAATATTCTATTATTAAAAGCATTAATAATTCTTCTAGTGTACACATTAACAATTCCTAGTTAGCTATAATGTTTAGGGACATTAGGATTTCAGACTATGTTTATGAAATTTTACTTCAGGAGAAACATATATATCTTCCTTTCTTGTTATATGTAGAATAATTGGAAAGATGACCTGAAACAGGCCAGCTATTCTAAAGTACTCTAGTTGAACAACTGGATATGAAAAGAGAGGTTCAGTGATTAAGAAAAATGCAGGATTGAAAGCCTTTGGAAACTGTTCTTCAGTAAGTGCCTTCCAAGTACAGAGAACTCAAATCTCGCTGTCCTATGGACTGAACTGGAATCCATAGGATCAGCGGATAAGAACCTCCATGTGAAAATGAAATCTACCCACAAATGCAACTGATACAGAGATGGTCCCAAATGGAAGGAAAAGCTGTCACAGATGTCAGATGACTGGAAATACATGTTCAGTTAAGAGATGGGTCACATGAGATGAAGTCAACCGGCACCACACCTTCCTGATGCAGGATGGTGGTGGGACGACAGGACACGGGTCCCTCCCATTTAACAGTTAATCATATTGAACAGCTTTAAGGTACTATAATATTCTACAAACAAAAGTATGTGAAGCCATTTGAAAAAAAAAGAGCCATGCCTTAAGAATTCATGATAATGAACTAAATTGTGAAATGCTGTGGTATAAGAACTTTTAAGAAGAGAACAGAGGCCATGAATTCGAGAGAGAGCCAATGAGAGTAGCGGGTGCACAGAAGGGATTAGAAGGAGAAAAGGAGGAAATGTTGTACATACGTTAATTCCTACAAAGTGCTTTATCATTATTGAAAATAAGCTGTGGCATGTGTTATCTTATCTAAGGCTTGTTCCAAAATTATCTTAAAGCAAATTTCACTATGTAAAAAGATAGTTTTGTGTTGGCTGATTTTCAACAGGTATACCTGTTTGTTTTTCATCAGAAGATCTATTCTTAATTGTTTTAATTATATATTAAATGGACATGTGACAGAAAATATTACAATATGGACAACACAAACACACATAGTCATATAAATATACGTACACGTGCATCTTTGCTTAATAACATGCTTCAACAAAGAACGAGAACCCTCATGCCTGCCTTTTCTATTTGAATTAAGCCTTTATTTTTTCATAACCATTTTCCTCATGAAACTACCAGCTTTTCTTGTTCCCATTACCAAAGGATTTTAAAGTGCTGGCTTTTTCCCAGGGCCCGCAGGTTGAGGGATGTTGGAAAAGGACAACATGAAATCAACTGAGAGGAAGGAAAGGAGAAACTCACAGGCATGCAAGCGAACTTGACGGATTCTCCTTCTCTGAGACCCACTCGGTCAGGAGAGGCCTGCTCAGCAGACTCATTTCTCTCTCCTCCTCAGGCATTGTGGGAGAATGATTTATGATCCTGCGTTAACTAGAAGTACAAGGGAACCGTGGTCGCAGGGAGAAGGAGCTCACTAATGTGAGGTGAGGTCAAAGCCGGCAAGAGCTTAGGTATTATGGTAAGGTCTCTGGAGTCACTTCGAAGTCTCCCAGCCAGTTGCTCAAGGTTTTCTAAGAAGAAAGTGATTCGTTTGACAAACAAAGAGAACTGAGTGGAGTGTGGTAGCAAGCAAATCTGATGAGCTAGGCAATGTATATCTGCTGATAGTCAGGTGGTCTCTCTCTCTTTTTTTTTCTTTTTTTGTTCTTATTCTTTAAAAAAAAAAAAGCTGGAAAGTGAAGATATTGAAAAAATCAATGCGCTTGAAATATTTTTCATTTCTTTGCCTATGATATCTCACAAAACTGAAAGAAGCATATGGTGTGAGTGGAAGCCCCACAGGGCTCTTCAGAAATGTAACTCAGATTCCAGATCATACGTTTGTAGCACGCCACACTGACACGAATGAACTTGACTGAGACTTATGAGACCAATAATCTGCCTTAAGTACATTTATCTCCTAAAATGCTTTGTGCATTAATTTGCATTCTTTACTGCACAACAATCTTCCTGTGCATTTGGTTAAGAATTAGGCCATGCCTCTAAGTGGTTGACCGTTTCTTATGCAACTGTCAATTTTCTCTGCAATAAGAGCGTTTTATGATTTCAGACGAGATGGCCTCATTTTTATTTGAGATAGAGAAAATAAAATTCAGAGAAGATAACTTGCATGATCAAAGCCAAAGCAAGGAGACAAGAACCTCCATTTCCTTTCTCTGCATGCAAATCTTTTTCCTACTTTTGTTTTTAAATCGTTTTTCATATACATTGACAAAGACTTGGCTTAAATACGTTTACCGTTTTCCTTTTTATCCAGTTTAACAAACACTTTTATCTGAATCTATTTGCAAAGCACTTTGACAGGAATTTCAGGGCTGGAAGGAGCTAGACTTAGGGAAAATAACGAAAAAATAAATAAATAAAAATTACTGTCTCTTCCTGAGGAGTTACTAACGGCAGTAACAACGCAGATGTGCTGCAGCCTTTAAGAGCGCTGGGAAAGGGACCTGGACCAAATCAAGACTTCAATCAGCTGAATTTTATTATGCTGCAGCTGACCACAGCCTCCTTAGTTGGTTTTGAGACTGTGGCCCAACTAAAAGGGAGAAGGCAGCTTGTTCAAAGGCACGTGGCTACCACCTGTCCCTGGGGGTGGGGTGTGCTTCTGCAGGTGAGAGACCATCCAAATCCTCTGCATTCCTGGAACTGTGGTATTGTCTTAACAGCCAGGAGTTGTTGCAAAGATGGCTAGCCTCACCCACAGGGCTGACTACAGACCTCTAAGATGGAGTCCTCAGCTGTTACAAGAGGCAGCTGTAAAACACAGCTTTAGAAATGTAAAGTTGTAGAAATCCAGAGAGCTTACATGTGTGTAGAATTTGTAATGTTTGCAAGGAAAGATTTTATGGTTTGGTTCCAAAATTAATTTCAGTAGGATTGACAGTAATGTTGGGAAGACAGAGTTTAGAAAGTGTAAGCTTCAACTTATGGAGTAGAGACAATCATTGTAGTTTAAAACACGTCACAGGATCATTGATAACACAGATAAGAATTTTCAGTGAACGACAAATTCTGTAATTATGCACCTTAATCCAGGTGCTCTACTAGAGATACTTAACTTCAAGAACTCAGCCCACATATGGCTCAAACAACGCTATCTGTATTCATAGGTAAACACATTGTGTCTGACTGAGAAGAGCTATAGAGAACTGACAAAACAGACACATTGTAAAATCCCATCATGACTGAAATCAAAGAATCACAGCCAAATAGTAGGGTGGTTTGAATAAGAATGGGCCCCATACGTTTGTTTATATATTCAAATATTTGGTCCACACTAGGTGGAACTGTTTGAGAAGGATTAAGAGGTAAGTCTTGCTGGAGGAGGTGTGTCTTCAGGGCTAAGCTTTGAGGTTTAACATACCTAAACATATCCAATTCACTGCTTCTCTGGCTCATGTTTATGGGTCACATACACCTTCTAAGCTACAGCACGAGGGCCGTGCCTGCCTGCTTGCTGCCCTGGGCTCTGTCACTATGCTCATGGACTCACCTTCAGAAACTGTAACTCCTAATAGGCTCCTTTTTCTATAAGTTGCCTGGGCCGTATTATTACTTCATATACTTCTACATAAAAGTAACGAACACAAATAGTAAACCAAGTAGCTTATCACTTATGCCCCCAAAGTAGTGTGGGCACAAGCTGGAGATTTGACCTTGGAAGTCAGGGAAAGTGCATGGACACAGTAAACATATCAGGAAAAACTAAATCACACAATTAATTAACAGAAATAAGACAGAATTAAAAGAGAAATCAAAGTAACCTGCCAAGTCTAAGGCTCTGAATGGCATGTTCAATGTTTCTGGGAAAGAGTTAATAAGACAGAAATTAAACACAGAGGAAAATGTAAACATCATAGCTTAAAATCTTCCAGCTCATGTACAGAGTAAGGGCAACCATAGGTCAACCTTCAGTACAAAGGCAAAAACTTGTAACTTTTCCACAAAATTCACTTCAGTGACTTAGAGTCTCTTTGAGGTTTTTTTTTTTTTATCTCCTAGAGATGAATGAAGATGGCTTTAACTATAATGAGCTTAACTATGTTTTCGTCATATAAAAGGAATCTGCTAACTAATGACTATTTTTACGTATAATAGATTTTGTTTTTTACATAGCTTAATTTCACAATTTGGGCTTCAGGGTTGCTTTCAGATTTCAGTCTTGTTTTGTTCCAGATCCTTTCTTTGAACATGGAAAGGACAGAGCTCAGGAACACAGAGCAGCAGGCTTGGGCAAGGCTGCCTAGCAGAAACCATGCTAATGATGATCACTTCAAGGGAACGGAGCTGGGAGAAAGGCCAAAGTTGGGGACAAACTGAGCAGAAGGAAGCCAGATAGGAAGACTGAGAAACAAACAGATTCAAAACAGCGTGGTTTCTCAGAATGTACACAAGAAGAGGAGAGAAAACTAAGGGCGCCAGGCAAGCGTATGCATGCGTTCTATGTAGAACACTATAAATACTAAGCAAAGTAGGAAACCCAGTATTAAAACTCAGCTTTGGAATCGTGTTCTGCAACCATGTGGTGCTGGCTGCCTCTGCTCAGAGCTGCTCTTTCGCTACTATCTGGAAGACACTTCTGCGTTCTATTGTCCTTGGTTTGTGCTTTGTCATTGTCAGTTCTTTATACTATGTAGCCAATAAAACCCAAGTAACCAATTTGATTGGTCTTTTTATCCCCAGGGGAGAGTATTTATTCAAAGGAAGAGCAGAGCTATGGCGATACATTCCCTGCTGATGTAGTACATACTTTACCAGTTTTGATGACAAGCTTCCAGTCTCTAATACTATTTTTCAACTCAAAGTAGATGAGAACTTTAGAGAGAACAGCCAGCAAGGGAAATAGCTAACAGTTAGCACTGCTTGAGGATCTGAAATTTTTGACTGACTGAAGCTCTTCATGAGTGGGAATGTGTGAGGGTGAAGCTGTATGGTTGTACACACAAATATGAGTGTTCAGTGAGAACTCACTGAAAAATTTAAATTATAATGTTGTTTGTGTAAACACTAGTAATGGTCTGAATAGACTGGGTCCTGCCCCTAGATGAAGACATACAGACAATAAAAAACTGCTGAGAGAGGGGAAATAAGCCTTCCCCAAAAGTGTACAACCCAAATGATCATTGTTAGTTATACATATAAACAATACTAATACATATACATGTGCATATATGTGACGTTGACAGTTCAAGAATAAGAGGCCCTGAATTAGAAAGGAATAGGGAAGGCCTAGTAAGGATTGAAGGGGGGACGAGTACAGATGTAATTATATTTTAATTAAATAATAAATGTAGTAACCTAATTTCTTTAAAGCCAATAAGAATTCAAACCTACAATTAATTGATGTTACTTATTGGCTGAAAACTAACCTGTTCACAGAGCTCAGGGCTCTGCCAAGGGCAAATCTTTCAGATTACCTGAAGGAGTCATGTATGTGACTCTTAAAAAGTAATTTTAAACAAACAGTAAGAAAGCTAGATTTATATGCAAGACACCAAAATTACATAAACCTAAAAATATTAAAAAGAAAAATAGAAATTGAGTAAATTTGGACAAGTAGAGAAAGTCAAGATGACCCTAATTATTGCTACAACCTCATTTAATACTTGTTTCTTAATAAAATCAAGATATATATTTAGATGTGATTCATCATTTAGAAATAATTTTGGTGTCTTTTATTGTAAATAAGTGTTTTCCCTCATAAAACATATAATGATCACAGTTTCCCTCCCCCATCTCCTTCCAGATCCGCCCACCTCCCCACCAACCCAACTCCATGGCTTCTGTATTTTTCTCTATAGAAATAAATAGGCAAATCACAATAACAAATAATCAGAGTCAAGAAGACAGAGCACAAGAAACACTCTCTCTCTCTCTTTCTCTCTTTCTCTCTCTATCTCTCTCTCTCTCTCACACACACATACACACACACACACACACACACACACACACACACACACCACAAAAACACAAAATCTGGAACCATAATATATGAACAAAGAATCAATAAGATAACCAAACAAAGCAATACGAGGGAAAGTATCTACAACGCTGCCATTGAGTTCATTTAATGTTAGCCATTTACTGTTGGGCCTGGAGCCTACACATAAGTATGGTTTGTCTACCCCATGAGCCTCCAGTGGAGAAAACTATTTCTTTTCCTTTGCAATCGATTGTCTTTTGGAGAAAGCTTCTTGGTTATGGATATGAACTCATGTCCCCTTCCCCCTCTCAGCATTGAGACCCTATGCAGGCTTTGTATTTCAACTATTAGGATATCTTTCAGGGATAAGTGAGATGACTTGGTAGGTGAGAATACTTCCTGCCTGACCTGAGTTCAATCCCTGAAACCTCCATGGTGGAAGAATCAATTCAGACAAGTTGTCTTCTGGCCTCTACATGACCTCAAAACACAGAAAAATAAGTAAATTTAAAGAAAAGACATTTTAACATTTATTTCATTATTTAGTGGTTTCGTTTATTACAGATCATAATCCTGAAGGTGTTCTCCATGAAGTGTATCTTGGCTTTTATTTGCAAAACCTGATGTTCCCTGGTCTCCACGTAATAATCTCCAATAGGCCTGGCCATTCTTGGCTAGGTGCAATAATCAGAAATTGAAGAGAACCGCTTTCCAGTGTGATAATAAGGAGAAGTTTAAATGGCTTGAGATGTAGCTGAAAGGTAGCATTTGCCTAGCATAACTGAGGCTTTAGCTCCCATCTCCCTGCAAAATAGAGAGAGCTGTTTTCTTTATCTTACACATGGCCAGAAGAAAACCTCAGCTCTCAAAAGAGAACTGCTATAACCCTCTCCTGTTCCCCAGACAAGCCCTACTCTCGCAACGCGCGCATAGCCTGTACACCAGAAGCACCAGGCCCTGTCGCGTCTTCAGTTCCCAACTCAATCTGAAACGTGTCCAACATTTCTTGATTACATTTATTCAATAAACACATTTTACTTTTTTTCTTAGCTTCATGTGTTATAATTCACATAAGGATGGAGGACTTTTACACGTACTTACCCAGAGGCTTTTCCTCAAGCTCTGAGGGATTTAAACATACTCAAATGCCTGGTAGATGGCACGCAAACATGGCAGAACTTCTTCCATGGAGTGGTTCCCAATTATTGGCCACAGACACCTTACAAGTAATCATGTAAGTTATTGTCCACACTGAGAAGGACCTTTTCAAATCAACTGGTGTAAATAGAGACATACAGCCCTCTTGTGACTATTCCAAACTTAGGATAGTTTCTCCCAGGTTTTGCAAGTGATATCTTCCATTTTCTTACCTGAATATTTAAACCCAGCTTTGCTACAGTCCAGGAGGCTATTTCCATCTGTTGGTCCCACCACATCCCCAAATGTACTTAATTTTATCTTTTTAATGACACTCGCTTCATTTCTCTAAAGGACAAGTTGTCTTCCTCCTTCTACTATCTATGGCCTCAAGATTTTATTATTCACTATTCCTTCTGTAAGGTACCTGTGTGTTTCACATTCACTGCTTGCTGATGCTAAGAAACTTGATAACAGATTTTTAATTGTTTCTTTATTTTCTTGATATCAAGCAACAGAGCAAAGGTGCATGCCCATGAGAAAATATTTAACAAAAACTTGTGATGGAGTGCAGTCACCACTTGTAAGCTAACATAATTCCAAGTCCTTTGTGCACACATGTGTCTGTAAGGTTCCCTAAAGTAAAGTAAACATTAAAGGTTCCTAATATGCCACTATGTGTTCACGTTGCTTTAGAAAAGATTACTGAGATGTCCATTTAATTCCTACTGCATACAATCATTGTTATCTAACATGGGTTAAGTAATTATATTAAATCTATATATTTAATCGACCAAATTAAACTCCAGATTACCCATCTTTCATCATTGTATAAAACCAATAGATAAACTTGATTAATCTTTCATTTTTCAGTGAACCAGTCAGTAAAAGTTTAGAAAGAGCTAGAAAGGCTTGGGAACAGCTCACATCCCCTCA
The DNA here is from genome assembly GCF_903995435.1 of Acomys russatus. Lineage (NCBI taxonomy): Eukaryota > Metazoa > Chordata > Mammalia > Rodentia > Muridae > Acomys > Acomys russatus. The sequence continues at coordinate 15,236,466 of NC_067146.1, read as the reverse complement.
TCTGAGGAAATAAAAACAACAATTGCATCTGGTCCCCAAAAAGTTCAAAGGAAAACCCAGTGGAGAAGGAGAAAGCCCAAACATACAGAAAGGGATATCTGACAGAAACATGGCAGAGGAGAAATTTGCCTGGGATCATCTCCAGAGAAAGATGGATGCCTAAAGAGGCTGGGGAGGCTCCGTAGTAACTCATTCCAAAAGACAATGTTAATTGTATAAACAGACTTTTCTGGTATTAAAATATGAGAAACTCCATTCCAGACCTCTTAAGAATAAGAGCAGGACTTGCAGGAATAGAAACTTTACTTGAAAAAGCCATCGCAGCACTTACTGCAACTGTGACCTCTACAGTAAACTCCTTGCAATCTTTATATTTTCCTCTCAAAAAAATTGAAAAAAAGTACCTTTAAAACAAGAAAAAATAGCTGTACAAAAATAAAAATTAGCTGTGGCAGTACAAAGGTTTGACAGACAAGAGGAAGCCAAGGAACAGGAAGTGCTTCATTGTGAAGTTGAGGATCAAGATAGACAGCCCACTGAACCTACCAGAGCCCCTCTTAATGAAATGGAGGAAAAGTAGCCACCCTCACCAGCTTTCCCAGTTACTTGGGAACAAAAAAATTCACTAAATGAACAGCTAGCCTGGAATCCTGTTAAAATACAAGATCTTAAACATTTTAAAGAATCATTAAGCTGGGTGTAGTGGCACACACCTTCAGTCCCAGCACTCTGCGCTAGAGAGGCAGAGGCAGGTGGATCTCTATGAGTTCCAGGTCAGCTTGGTCTACAAAGCCTGTCCAGGACAGCCAACACAACACAGAAAATTCCTTTCTTGGGGGAAAAAAGAGAAAATCAATTGGAACTATGTATGGCAAATGTTATATACCTGGGCTACCCAATGCAGGATTACTCCTCAAGACTAGAAAGATTTAGCAGCACCTGTACTAGAAGCTGGTTCTCAATTACAAATGGCTGACATAGTGGCAAGAAGATGCTGGAATTATGGAAAAATGTAATAGTTTTAAAAGTGTCAATATCATGAAAAATCAATAGTTAAAGAGCAGATGCAAGTTGATGACTCTATAATTATACAATGTACTTTAGTAGCTGTAAGAGCCTGGGTTAAAGTGGAAGAAGGAGGAAAAGAGGTCCATGTCATTCATAAAGATTATGTAAAAACCTAGAGAGACTTTTGCTGCTCTCTTACGTAGATTAACACCTGCTACAAACAGGGGAATATCAAATCAAGATGTGAGATAGGAGTTAATTGATTTTAGCTTTTGAAAATTCAAATGCAGAGTGTAGAAAAGTTCTGGTACCTTTAAAACCTCTATCTGGACCCATAGATGAATGGATTAGAACTTCTGGTGATATTGAGCCTCATAACTATGTAACCGGACAAGCAATAGCCAATAATTATAGATATAAAAATGTCTTGTTGTTTTATCTGTGGGAGAAGAGGCGATTTGAAAAGGGATTGTAGGTAAGGTGTTTCTAGAGACTTCTCTAGAAGATCCAGGATTTGTACAAGGTGGTAAGGATGGGCATTAGACTAATGAGTGAAGAGCAACAAGAGACATGAGAAGTATCCCTTACGGATGGGAAACTCCCTACCAGATAGTCATTTAAATATGGGAAACGCCCTAAGGGGGTTCAGTTTTATCCCAGCAACAAACAACACAAGCCAGGTATTTCATGTCAGCAATGTACAGAGCAACTATAGATAACTAAACTAGGTATTGAAAATCTAATGCATGTTACAAAAGGAATTGCTGCCCTAGACTTAGCCATAATTAAAAATTCAACACTATCCTAAATATTCATTGATATAAAATACCCACTGGAATTCAAGAACCTCTACCCCCAAAGACAAGAAAATGGTTTTTAGGAAGAAGTAGCCTAACATCTCAAGGATTCATTGTGCATCAGGAATTACAGGTGAAGACTTTAAAAGAGAGACTAAGATTATGGTTTATATTAAAAATGTGCATTTTAATGCAGGAGATTGGACTGCTCAGCCTTTATAGTTTCCACGTGTCAAAGGTGAAGCAGCTTGAATTGAAAGAACAGGGGGATTTGGAAGGATTAGAAATCAAGTGGGTTTGGGTATGTTTGGTTGGTTGGTTTTCTGTTTTGTTTTTTGGCAGGCTATTATGAATGACAAAAGACAAAAATTAAAATTATATGATATTGAAATTGAAGGCTACACAGAAGACAATATAACTATAATCTCGTGAGAACCTTGGAATCTACATTGTCCCCTTTAGATGATATCTTTACAGCTTGTAGGGATGAGAATATTATCTCAGGTAACACAAAAGTAAAATATATGGCACCACAAGGTAAAGTAGAAAGATTAAAACCTTATATGGAGGATATAGCCATAAACCTATGGGGAAGAGATTTACTTCAACAATGGGTAGCTCATATTAATATTCTTTCAATCTCAAACAACAGACACCTGTTCATTGATACTATATAGTGACATCTTGTGTAATATGGCCTTATTGCTTCTGTGTTTAAATTGGTAAGAAGGTCAGCTTGCTGGCACGGAGCAGGGCATGAAATATGAGTGCCTGTTCAGTTTAAAAAGTAAGAAATGCTAGCTCTTGGTATGTATGGATTCATAAAAATCTAATTGTAACTTGATAAACAGAAAGGGGGAATAAGATCAGGTGGAACACATTGGATTGTAGGAAAAAACTACTGAGTGAGATCAACCTGTATATATTAAAGCTGTTTTAACATCAGAGCAAAAGTCAGGAGTGTGTTGTACTGGGGTGGGTTAGGCCTATGTTTCCACAGGTGATGAGAGACCGTGTGTCCCATCAAAACTGATGAAGATCTAACCTGAATAACAGACTGTTCCATGTGATTGGCCCAACTCGGTGACAATGCAGAAAATTGATACCCTATATGAGGACAGCTCAAAACTGGCTGAAGATGGACAGATCGTTTATCAGATTTACAGACTGGAAAACCTTGATGCTGAAATGGAGACTTGCTGGGGGACAGATGATCAGGACTGCGGTAATGAAGGTCATTTCATCAACAGACGTCTTCATAAGGACATTTGGACTGTTAAATTTATAGAATTGATAATTCTGTTGTAATTCTAAATATGTGTACAATTTCCAGCTTAAGCAGAAAGGGTAAGATGTGAAGAAAATTTAATCCAAGCAACATCGTTGCTCTGTCAAGGGATCACATCCAAAGAACTTTCTAGGTCTATGTGACTCAGCTGGAATGCAGACATGCTCTGGATAACAGTGTGATCTGGCTGGAATACAGACATGTCCTTAGTACACATCTTTCATTTCAAACAACGAAGGTAAGGTTAGTTTATAGAAAGAAGCAGCCATATTTAAAAGTGACATCTAATTTAAGGGTTGGACAAAGTGAAGAATGAGCCAGAGACAGGATTATCTCGCCCCTCATGAACACAGGACAGGAAAGGCTACTTAAGAAAGACATAGGGAGAGAAAAAGTTTTTTACCAAGAGTTGATTACTGGGAGAGAACAGGCTAAATAGAATGAGCCAGACAATGAGAAGGGGTCAGAAGATTAAAACATTTTGTCAGAATTAGTTTGAAGCCAGGCGGAACAAGTGAGGGAGAGGCCACGAGAAGCCAGTTTGAATCAAACAGCTTGGAGTGGAGTTTACGCCAGAACACCTGAATTGAACCAGCCAGTGAAAGTTCAGAAAGAATTAAAAAGTCTTGGGAACAGTGCTCCTCTCATTCCTTCATCTGAGGAAATAAAAACAACACTTACACCTTCTTTTATTTTTTGTTCATTTTGTCTTGTTTTGGTTTGCTATGAAGCAAGTTCTGGTTCACTTGAATTCACTATGCAATCCAGGCTTGCCTAGAACTCAATGTGATCTGCCTGGCTCTGCTTCCTGATTGCTGGGATTAGGTGTGCATCACCACACCCAGTTAATCTACTTAATTTTTAAGTCATATAGTAGTATTTGAAATATGGAGTTAATGATATTTACCTTCATTCAAGTAAATAAAATTTTATTTGGTTTTATCTCCAGGCTCCTTTTAACAATGTAAAAACATTACCAGCTGTGATTGCTTTTAATAGCTGCTAAATATTATTTACTTGAGATTCATCTAAGAAGCATAATTAGGTTTGCAGGGGAAAGATAAGAATAAGTATCAAAATTACTCTGGCCTAGCGGTACATCTGTGTAATCCCAGGCATTTAAAAATAAGAGGTACCAGAATTGCACAATCAAGACTATCCTGAGCTACCAGGAGAGTTCAGTACCTGTCTGGGGTACCAGATGAACTTAGGGTCAAACTAACAGCTTGGAATCCTTTTAAAGTGGTAGTGGGTTGTCCAGCATGTATGACACCCTAGATTCAATTGACAGGAACATACACACACACACACACACACACACACACACACACACTTTAACAAAAAAAGAGGAAGGAAAGAAGGAAGGAAGAGAAAGAAAGGGAGGAATAAAGGAAAGGAGGAGAAAGAAAGAAAAGACTTTTAAAAAGCATGTAAAAGGAGGTAAAGAAATCTCAAGTGCGTTTGCAGTTGCTCACGCGCGTACTCGCTCCCTCTGGCTGCTCTGTGACACTTGCCGTTATCTGAGACCTCATACACATTTTGCTGGGGAACCACATCAATGTTTAGATTATTTCTCTAGCACACCTGCTTCTGTCTTTCACGTCTAGGAGTGTTCTTGATCTCTGTTGATGATCCTGCACTAGTCATACGTGACCATACCCAGCATCCTATTGGTTCTCTCTGAAAGCTAAATGTTTAAATTCAAATACATTCTGAACTGTTTTTGTGATTTTTTCTCCTTTGGAATTAGTTATTATTTTTCATTCGTGTTGTAGTTCTTTGCAATTGTACTATTAGTTTTCTTCAATCTAAATAAGCCATGGTGACTGATGTACAATTATGTTTGCCAGGTCAGGCTAATTGAAAACGATTACTGGTAGAGGCTTTTTCTTTGCTTAGAATGGATGGATATGGACTTCTGAGCTGATTGTCTTTTCTTGATTGCTTTTTTATTTTAATGATAAGGACCCTAGCAAGCAAGAACTGGGCACTTATGACAGTACACTGGGTACTTATGACAGTTGAGAACTGTGTCACTGTGAAGGAGGAACATTTTCTACACTTTGCCCCATCTATACTGATATAAAAGCACTTTATATCCCTCTTCATCTTCTCTTTTACCCACAAGAAGACTGCCTGTGTCACAAACTGTTTTTCACAACTATGTAATGTAAATATTCCCTCTCCTTACACTGATGTTGGAATAGAAAGCAGAAATTAGCAGGTCACTATTCTGAAATTCAACCCTGTGCATATTTACCTGATGGTCATCATAGCAACTTCAAGTAATTTGTAGATTTTTTTCATTGGTAAATAGTTTAGGACTTTCTTGATGATAATATTTATGCCCTTTGATTTTATAAGGTTCACAGAAGTAGAATGTTGAGCTTTTATTTTCATTCATTCTTCTAAATATTGGAATATATGTGATTTGCATATATTTTTGCAAATGTCAAATTTACATTAACATTTGGTTATTTTCCACAACTTAAGGTTAGTGATATTTCCCTATATGTGATATGCCATTTATGTATATGTTTTTAATTTCATTACACACAAAAAATATTGTATTATGTTTTTAGCCCAAAAGAACTATTTGCTTGTCATCTGCTTTTTCTGGCATTCTGTGTGCTTTCATAAAATACAAGTCTCTACCATGTGATGGAAAATTCAACGTGAATTTACAAGGAAGTCACCAACCTCACTATTATCAAGGATCTGGGTATCATTAACTTTTAATCAATACATAAAAATAAGTCTTTTTATATAACAAATATCAAGCTATTTTGAAATAAGTACACAATCTACATGTTCTGGAAAAAATGAATATTAATTAAATCTAGTATCATAGAGTTTCGAATCATATCAATAACTGATTTTGGTGAGGTGTGTTAGCACTCTGATCACCTTCCTGGCTGAGTCTGTAGCGGTCTAGTTCATGAAGTCACTGTGATTTAGGCACAGACCTTTGCAAAGTTTTAAAACTCAGTTCAGTCTAAAAGAAAAGCATGAGAAAATACCATAACACAAATAATAATCAAATGTTTACAATCAATAGTCCTGGTACACAGTTTTCCATAGAGTCCCAAACATGACACTATGGAGCTTAAACAAGGTTCGTTGAATAAGTGTCCATCTGCGATGTCAAATAATAATCCCCAAAAGAGCTGAGCTGAGTATGTGAAGCTGAAATACTCTATAGCTATAATAAGTACACAACCATAAACAAACAAACAAAGAAAAAACACAGACAAAGAAGAATCAAGCCTATGTGTTTCTAAGAAATTCATTTTCCTTTCTCTTCTGAATGTTCACATGCATTTCATTTTGTATAACTGGAAAAGTAAGATCAAGTAAATGCTTTCCTTTTCTTCTCTAAGTTGTTTCTCCTCTTCTAGACTGAGATGAGAACATCTTGGTGCAGTTGATATTATCTATCAGGAAATAGGAAAACAATAACCTACCACACCATCTGAAATAGTGCTATGACTTGAGCTGTCAAGGAGCCTCCAAGGGCAACCACACCAAATGAGTACAGGGGGCAAGAAAAACAAAATCAAAACCGAGGTGTTGTACAGTTCATCGGTAGACAGAACAATATACCTACCGGTGCAGACATGCAAAGCAGATAGTGTTCATTATTTCTACTCTCTTCCCCTTAAAAAGTCACGGGTGGCTATAAGGACCTCTGGTCTAAGCTGTCTATCCTGTGTCTTTTTCCATTGACCTTTAGACACTGCAACCCAGGTTCTGTAAGCTCTTGACTCGTGGACTACGCTTTAGAGCAGGTATCTTATTACCAGTCAGAGACATCTCTGTCTCTGTCTCTGTCTCTGTCTCTCTCTGTCTCTCTGTCTCTGTCTCTCTCTCTCTCTGTCTCTCCCCCCTTTCTCATACACAAACACACACACACACATGCACACAAACCTGTTCACATTTCCTACTGCAGCATAAAAAATGTTTGGCAACTTCTTTCTGAAAACACTGCACTTTCCTCCACATTTTCTGGCTAAGCATCTGGAGCCAGTTACACACTTCCTCCAGAGCATTTCCTTCTTCCTGCTGCAGATCATTGTCTCCTGCACACTCCTGTTTCCCTGGTGTATTTGCGTGCTCATACTCACAAGCATATGTCCATGTTCCATAAAACTCTTCTGGTTTAGGTATAAATGGCTAGAGAATCTGAGCACAATTAACTGTTTGCTTAAATCAAATTAAATCCTTAACTATCATTTATTTTAATGCTTCAGTCATTAAACAAATACTTCCAGGCTGTTTCAGACTTGTCATTATGATATGTATTTAGAATACAATGGTGAGCAAACCCAAATAAGCTCCCTGTCCCCATGGATGCCACCTAAACAATGATGATGCCCAGCCTTGATTCACTGCTTCCTGTGTGGAAATGTTTTCCATGGCTCACAATTTGTGTAATGCATGCAGTAAACCTAGACCCCCTGTTCTGATATAGCCAATGGACAGCTGATTCTCCACGGTTGTGGGGGAGTAGGGACAGCCTCTGACATGAAATCTGGTGGCTCCAATTTGATCACTTCCATGAAGTAGGGAGGCCCAGTGGGTACACAGAGGAAGGGGAAGGAGGCTATCCAGATGAGACCTGATAGGCTGTGGTCATATGGTGGAGGCGGAGGACCCCTTAGTCAAACGTGTAGGGAACGGAGGAGAATAGGGTGGAAGAGGGAGGGAGGGTGGGAATGGGAAGATATAAGTGAGGGGATAACAATCTGCATATAATCTGAATAAATTATAATAAATTAAAATAATAGAAAAGAAAAGGACTATGCAGGTGGCAGAACAAAAAAGACAAAACAAAAACAAAAACAGAAACAAAACCCCCACACAAACCAAAAAAATATATAATGAGACAAAAGCATATTTCTTAAAAAGTAAACCATCTTCTCATCCTTTCCCAGGATATATAAAATTAAGTGGATTCCGGGTTGAGAATGAGAATGAGCAAATGTGGAAGGTGATTGTCTTGTATGGCTCTACATACAAATTTGTAGTTGTTGGATTTGTAGTGCTGGGGGAGTTGACTCCTTTGGTAGGAGAATGCTGTCTTTCTCACATATTCTCAGCTCATCGATTCTCCAGAGCGAGCTCACTTCCCTTCAGTCACTGGAGTTCCTTACCCCTGCACTCTTCTTCCTCCACACAGGCAGAGACACGGAAAGCATGAGGAAAAGGCAAAATGTCTCATGGAGCAGATCACTGTAATGCTTCTCCTTTGCTTGTGAATTTTACATAGGAAGAAGTAAAACTATTATAATTATCTTTCAGCTTAAATATTTAGTAGCTCTTCTTCTGAGTTAGTGAAAGTGCCAAATTATTTTGAGAAATATATGTGTCAAATCATCCAAATAGCAAAGTATCCAGTAGAAAGGGCATAATAATGACTCAAATTATGAAATAACCTGAAAATTCTTAAGCAAGTATTTATATATTGTCGTTACAGCTACTCCTTTAACAGGCTCTTCCTGAGAAGATACTCTATACAGGGCTCTATCTGGGAATGCATTCATTCAGATGTACATCTAGTACATAGGCTGTGTGGTCTACAAGTTTATACAGGGTGACATCCTGTATAGTGGAGTTATTAGATGGAAGGGATAAAGTTGGTGCTACGTCTCTGACTTGACTTGCAGGTAGATGCTGTCCATGGCGAAGGCGGAAAAGCTGCTTCAGGTGCACTGATTTTATTTTTAGGACATTTTGTTTGGCATACTTAGGGGGTTCTGTTGCTATTCATTTGTTCGTTTTACTAACTGTGCTGGATAGTTTTGTGTCAACTTGACACAGCAAAAGTGATCTGCAAGGAGGAAACCTTAATTAAGAAAATGCCTCCATAAGATTGGGGGGCAAGCAAGCCTGTAGGGCATTTTCTTAACTAGTGATTGATGGGAAAGGACCAAGCCCACCGTAGGTATTATTATTTCTTGGCTGGTGGTCCTGGGTTTCATAAGAAAGCAGGCTGAGAAAGCCTGGAGAGCATGCCACTAAGCAGTACCATCCCAGGCTACCACACCAGGTCCTCCCCTGCCTTCTTGCCCTGTTGAGTTCCTGTACTGACTTCTCTGATGATGAACAGCAATATGGAAGTGTAAGCCCTTTCCTCCCTAACTTGCTTTTGGTCACGGTGTTTCACCACAGCAATAAAAACCCTAACAAAGTCAAGTTGGTACCAGGAGTGAAGATCTGATCTTGTGCTTTTGGGGAGGATTGTGGAAGGACTTGGAACTTTTGGCTAGAAACTCCATTCAGTCTTGAAAGCTCAGCAAGTTGCTCTGAATGGTCTTAGAAGATAAAGTTGAGAGCAGTTCAGGCAATGGAGGACTGGCATGTAATGTTCCAGAGGAAAGCAAAGAAGCTATTGGGCGTTTTGTATAAATAATCTGTGCTGTCTGACTAGCTGGGCCTGAAGAGTCAGCCATGATTAACAAGAGACCAGCATCATTGAAGTGAAATCTTTATATTCCTGGGACAATCAATGCTGATCAAATGGAGCTGAGAAATTACCTATGATTAAGGGTGATTAAGAAGAGACCAGAATAACTTATGTGAACTGTTTTGGGAAGTGTTTTCTGAGAACCAACAAACAGAAGCTCTGTTCCAGAGGCAACCAAGGCTGTACGTCAAGCTGGCAGCTGAACTTGGTAGTGTAAGAGCCACTGAAACAGTACTACTTTTGAAGGCATGAAGGGGTCTTGGAAAGTAGCTGAGGCTTGGCACTGTGAAAGGCCAGGAAAGGCTTTTGGTAAAGGTGCAGCCTTGGTGACAGTTGAAGGCCAAAGATCGAAGATGGAAAGAGAAGTTGAGCCTTGGCACCATGAAGAGAGCCTATGAGAAACTATTGGTGAAACTGCAGCACAGTTGCAGCAGAAGATGCAGGATTTTGGAGACGCCAGTTCATGGGATGACCACAGTGACAGCAGCAGCAGTGAAATAGAGCCATCTGGAGCCTAGAAGATAAGTTGTGTATGCTGCAGAGGGTGGAACCAGAGACGTGACCCAAACACCTTCGTGGAGCCCAGAAGATTGTGAGACTGTGAATGTATGCCAGACATTGAATACTGCATTGTTTGCAATGTTGGCTTTTCTTTTATGTGGTTGTGACTGTGCCATGGTTCATCCCACTTGAAATAAGAAAATACTTAACTTAATTTTGACTTTTACAGGAGCCCACGGTTAAGACATTTGAACTTTTAGAAGACGTTTTTGGATTTTTAATAAAGAGAATCGGTATTTCAAAGGGTCTAAACTCATAGTGTTTTTTATTTTCGTGGAGACTATGGGATTTTTAGGCTAATTTTTGTTTTTAATTTGAGACCTGTGGAATGAATGAGAAAGGAAAGTTTGTGGCATAAGGGTGATGTGTTTGTGTGTCAAGATGAAAAGGGTGTCAATTGTGCTGGAGAGTTTATGTCAACTTGGTACAAATTGACACTAGCTAAAGCCAGAGCGCTGTCTGCTCTTCCAGAGGGCCTGAGCTCAATTCCCTGCAACCGCATGATGGCTCACGACCATCTACAATGTGATCCCATGCCCTCTTCTGTCATACAGGTTTACATGCAAATAGAGCATTCATATACATAAAAATGAATAGATATGTTTAAAAAGAAAGAAAACGCAAGCCTACAGGACATTTCCTTAATTAGAGATTGAAGGGGGAGAGGCCACGCCCATTAAGGTTGGTACAATCCCTGGGCCAGCGGTTCTGAGTTCTATGAGAATGCAGGCTGAGCAAGCCATGGGGAGCAAGCCAGTGAGCAATACGTTTCCATGGCTTCTGCATCAGCTCCTGCCTCCAGGTTCTTGCCCTGTTTGAGCGTCTGTCTTGACTTCCTCTGACGATGATCAGCAATATGGAAGTGTAAGCCAGATAAATCCTTTCCTTCCCAACCTGTGTTTGTTCATGGTGTTCAGTCACAGCAATAGAAACACTAACTTAGACGCCTTTCCAGCCTCTTTATATTTTTCCACTCTGGCATTGCTTTTTATTGTTCTGTCCAATACTCCAGTTGAAACACTGTTCTCCTTGGAGTCTGGCTGAGTCATAACCATTGTCTGGTTATCTGAACGTTATGAGCCCAATTAAGAGAGATAAAGTATCTTCACAAAATTTTGCCACCCTGTCAGCCTCCAGCTACCACTAACAATTGATTATTTTCCTGACTATTAAGTTAATGATTTTAAATATATTTTTTGTCCTTCTGGTACAATTATGTGAGTTTGTTTATTCTTGTGGAATGCCTCAGTAGTTAATTATATATTTCCTTCATACAGCCTCTCCCTGAGAAAAGGGAAAGTAAATTTTGTCCAATATTTAGCAGAATTCAGAAGTATGATCAAATTACATAATTATAAATCTAAAGAAATATCAGGTGGAATAGTTAAACGGTGCTTGTTAGTGAAAGCAGGCATGATACACTTCAAAAAGCTATCAATATCAAGATCAATATTTATGGTTCTGCACTAAATGTTCTTTATATAATGGAGAACTTGGTTATATAGAAATATTTATACAGATCATTCAACTATCTATACCCTTGCTTTTACTTCTTGTAATTTCAGAGAGAGAGCTGCATGGCTCAACAACTTCCCTGCACTAGACACTACTCTCAGAGGGCATAATGAAAGGCACACTGGGAGAAAATTGTTTCCTGCTGTTTTCTATGTTACACATTTTGTTTCACTAATGTATAGCTATAGGATGCATAGTTATTTCCTTTCCCATCTCAAACATGACCCCTCACCATCTCCTCTGTCCTTGAGCCTGGCATCCTGCTGGTCTGGCAGGCATCAAAAAGGCATGGGCTGGGAGCCAAACAGATCCTTACAAGGACGCTGGGAGAGGCAGTCTGACATAGATTCAATAATTAGCACAATGCCAGACACGATACTCAATAAGGACCTGCTAAATTAATGGATGTGTGTGTTGCCTGGTTGTTGTAAATGCTTCAAGTTGATAACCTGGGCTAATTGGGTGAGCATTATAAATGAAAATGGAGGCATGATCAGCTCTTCTCCCCAGCCGAGTCAATAAACTTATTTAAGAACTTATTTAAGAGATAGAAATGTTGAGCTCATTTTTAATATTCATGCCAAAAGCTTTAACAATGTTAAACCATCTCCAGCATTGTATCTATCATCTTGAATAACAAAGATACTTTGAAAGAAAAGCAGACAGTAAATTTTAAGGTAAGTTTTAGGACAGCACATAATTCTATTATATAAAGTACCTCAGTGGCAAAGACTATTTATGATCCAATAACTCTTGCTACAATGACAGTTTAAATTCTACAACCTAGAGACTAAATGATACATCTCTATAACATTCTGAAAATCCCAACAGTTATTACTTATTATTGAGTTCTTCAGACTGTATTACATTTGATCACATCATAAATACAAAATAAATTCCAGTTAGCATATTTTCTATTTGTTTTACAGTTTGTTTTTAAAATATACTTTTTTCCCACAAAGAAGAAGAAGAAGAAGAAGAAGAAGAAGAAGAAGAAGAAGAAGAAGAAGAAGAAGAAGAAGAAGAAGAAGAAGAAGAAGAAGAAGAAGAAGAAGAAGAAGAAGAAAAGAAATTGGCTAACCACATTCAACCATGTCTCTAAAGGCATGGATATGTCCATACTCATAAAAGTAAATGTAACTCCAGATTTTAAAATAGATATACACTTCTCATAGGCTCAGCACCACAGCAGGCAGCCACAATTCCTTGGCATATTTCTGTCTTTATTTCACCTTCAAATACTTATTTTAATTGCTGCACTTTAGGAACTACAAATATGTAACCTTATTGTTCTAGAAGAAAATATTTTTAAAATCCTATTGTTTAATAATCTTATGTATGTGTACAATGAAATATGATAATAATCACGTTGTCATTTCTCTCTCCAGTTTTTCCCTGAGTCGCTCACCCAATAAATGTTCCTCCCAATTTGTGTCTTCTTCTTTTTTTGAAAACAAACAAACAAACAAGAAACACAGAATCCAATTAAGGTTGCCCATATGCAAACAGATGTTAGAGCTACCCGGTGGAGATTGGGCAGCCTACATCAGTGCCAAAAGAAGAGTGACTCCACATTCCTCAGGAGCTGTCAACTGAACACTAGGTCCTCAGTGACAGCAGACTTCCTGAACTCCTCTCTGGGAGGAAACACTTCAATAACCTTAAAGCCCCATTAAGAACTTAAATTTGAAATTCTGTGGTGTTATTCAGTGCCTTGATACAAAACGATGATTTTATTTATCTTGAGATTGAAGCAATGAATTCTGGAAAAAGCAAAAATCCCCCAGAATACTCACAATTATATTTAACCTTCCCATCTGTAGAAATCATTGTACGGAAAAAGAACAGTTGTGCTGTTTAAGAAGAGGAATGCTAGCACATTAGACTCTGGGTCAGTTACTCATTGTGTCACCAGAAGTGGAGCCAGCAGCTGTGATGGCCCTCTGTTGGTAATACGGTAAGCAAGAAGAGGTTTCAGCACAGAACAAATATAACAACTGCTTACACTGTTGTTACCAGTAATGTATACATTTGGACATTTTCAAACTCGGAAAATATACTATTTTTCTTGATTAAACCAACAAATCAAATTAAACATTGGACTTTGAGAGTTACTTCCCAGCTCATATATTTTTTCACCAGTTAGATTTATAGGTTTAACTCTAATACATTTCTGTCCTTATACGCCGAAATACATCCTTTCATTGCTAGAATAAAGTTCTTCCTCCAACTATCTTACTTTTAACTTCCCACTTCATGCTTGGTCCCATGTCGACTGTCTGAGACCCCCCCCCAAGGCCCCCCACAAAGCCAGACCATCAGGGTAGTGCTGGGGATCATGAATCCATGGCGAGTTCACGCTAGTCATCAGAATTTTCTAAAGGTCTTTTTTGCCCCCATCCATACATAGTTGAAAACCACATTGATCCATTGATGGCTGAGTGATCATCCTAATAAGTTCACTGTCCTCTGTGGAAGACTTTCTATCTGACTTGGTTGAGACGTTAAGTTATGCAGAATCTCACCTACACCTTTATGGCCCCAGGAATACAATTTCCCATGAAATAGTTGGTGTCTTTCTAATGATGGTGGGTGGGCAGATATTTAGGCCTTCCTTTTGAGAGATCTTTCTTACATACATATTAAGGCTGGAGGGCTATTGCTACAAAAATCTAACATCTCCTTGTGTGCTACAAGATTCCTCCATCCCCATCCCACCTCCCAAGTCTGGGACCTGAGGGTTGGCCTTTGTTGTAGGCTTCCTCCTGTGTAGAACTGCATCCAGGTCAGCAAATACTGTTATCGCAGGTGGAGCCTTTCTCTACTATCAGTGTTTCCTGAGGAAAAATGTGAACTGAGGACTAACAACAAAGAAAATTACTTCAAAGGGTCAATTGATCTTCACCTACAAATATAAACAACTATATAGTTGTCATCTGTTATATTAATTACTCACTATAATAATCATTTGTAAATGTAAAATTAGCAAGATTAGGATCTGGGGAGATGTGGTAAGTGGTTTGGAATGTAGTAACACATTTCAGAGTGTTTTGGTTTTGATTGTGTTCCTATAAATTCTGCTTCTATGATTGGAATCATAATTGTCGAAGAATGTCTTTTCCCAGAGTTTCCATAGAGCAGAAAAGATGTCATTCCCTTTGCCGTGGGATCTCTTTGGGACAGCTCACCCCTGTGAGCCCATCTGCCCTTTCTGTCTCTGTCTTTTAATTAACATTTGGAAAAGAACAATGACTTTGTAGATAACAGGCCTGGGAAGAGAGACCCAGAAAATGAGGTGAAGTCTGTCAATCTTCAGCCTTGCCAAAGAGCATGCAATAGTGTTACTCAGGATATAAAATCATTCATAGGCCATACATACTCAAAGCAATGTGACCTTCACGCGCGCGCGCGCGCGCACACACACACACACACACACACACACACACACACACAGAGTGAAGTATCTTGAAAGAATATAAATGAACCGAAAGTAGGAAAACTCATCCTAAATTAAGGGGTTTAATTTAGATAAACCCAGGAAAAGGGTCGTCAAAAGGATTTCCTGGTACTTACCTTTTCTGCTGACTGGGCTGTGCCAAAAAAGATGGGTATGAAAGCTAACCAAATGATGCAAGTGGTGTACATGGTAAATCCAATAGGTTTGGCTTCGTTGAATGTCTCTGGGACCCCTCTCGTTTTAATGGCGTAAACAGTACAAGTGACCATCAGCAGGATACTGTATCCCAGTGAACAAATGAGTGACAGATCAGAAATGTCACACTTGAGCACTCCCCTGGCTTTCTCGGGATCTAGGGTTCGCTGTTCTCCATAGTCAATGATGGTGTGTGGGGGATCCACCACAAACCATACAAACACTCCAAGGAGCTGGACGGAGATGAGGCTGAAGGTGATTACCAGCTGGGACGCTGGGCTGATAAACTTAGGTGCTGTGACGGATTTCTTCCCTTGCTCAAATATTCGATGAATACGGTTTGTCTTGGTCAGGAGTGCTGCATAGCTGAAACACATACCAAGTCCCAAGAAGATCCGTCGGAAGGAGCATATGATTGTGTCAGGTGCTGCAATCATCAAAAAGGTGATCGAGTAACAGAGAAAAATCCCGGTTAGGAGCACGTAGCTTAGTTCCCGCCCGGAAGCTCTCACGATAGGTGTGTCGTTATAGCGGACGAAGGTCACGATCACAAAGGTGGTGGCAATGATTCCCAATATTGCTATGAACACAGGTACCACGGCCCAGGGAGAATGCCATTCCAGTTTGATGATGGGGATCCTCTGGCAACCTGTGCGGTTGGCGTTTGGTCTCTGATCCAAAGGGCACAGTTCACAGGAGAGTTCATCCACCTGGTAGTTATAACCCTCACAGCGTTCACAATGCCAGCAGCAAGGGACCCCTTTCACGGTTTTCTTCCTCTCCCCGGGCTTGCACGGCAGGCTGCAGACAGATGCCGGGTGTGTGCGCTCTCTATTAGCCCACTGCATGTCTTCCACCTGTGGGCATAAAAAATTAATGAGCCTTCCATTTTCTCCCATTTATAATATCCTAATCCTAGCCACAGGTTTGTAATAAATCACCAAATGCTGACAGTACAAATACAGTTTACCATAATAAGAGTCTCATTTTTTCCCCTTGATATTGACTTTAGAAAAGTGTTAAGTGATTGGGTTCAATCAATCATTTGGATCATCAACTGAATGAGTGTCATTACTTTCTACTTACCTCTTCATGGCTGACCACTAGGATATTAAAGAAAGATTTATTGACCCAAACAGTTTTAATATGAAAGCTTTAAAAAGTATTTAAGAGGGACAAAAACAAAACAAAGCAAAAAGTCCCCATAGAAAGATATTTCAGAGCTAATCATAAGTATAAAATGCCAAAATTGTTCAAATACTGGATTAAGACACAACAGGATAGCAACAATAGTTCCTGAATTTCTAAAATCGTCAGGGAAATTCTGAGGACACCATGTTATTTTGAAAGGAAATGACACAAGGAGTTAATCTCTGACTTCTCTATTGCTCCTGGATATACAGATGTTTACATGCTAGACATCCACATTGAAAAAAATTGGTTAAAAATTATGTTTACTGCTGAATGCTTGACATCTTTAAGATGGCGGGAAGCAATGAAGTTAGTAGCCATGAGAATATACAAGAGGAGACAGAAAAGGCACCACACAGAGATGAGAAAAACAAGAGGGCCAACTTGAAAGTTAGTGGGATTTGGAAGCTTCAAAGGGGCACATAGAAAAACAAAGTGAAAATTTAATTTGCCAAGGTCAACTTCATTAATAGTCTACAAGAAGAATTACTGCACCCCATGGTAGTCATCTCCCCAGGTGGCGCCCGATGCCCTCCCCTCCTGGAAGCTGTGCACTCTCAATCTGAAAAGAGCGACCTATTTAAACAGCGTATTTCAAGGGATAATAAATAGTCTTGGCTTCTGAAGCTCAGCCATACAGGTCACTTTTAGCCTCTGCTTTGTTTTCTCCTGAGTAGGGCATGGCTTCCATCAAGCCCTCAGATAACGTCAGCCCTTGGTTACATCTTGACTTGCATAGTCACCGAACTTGAACAACCCAGTAAGTTCTTCTTGAACATTCATGCTCAGAAGTTCTGTAAGGTACTTAAGTGTTTGTTGTGTCTATATTCTGGTAGTTCTGTGTGTCCATTGCTCCGATGCCCCTCCCCCACTGGTCCTTTTCTTCTTCCCAACTGTTTCAACTTCTCCTCTCATGTCTTTGTTTAGGAAATCCACTAAGCTCAATCACAATTACTTAGCTATAAGCCTATGGATTTCAGAGTTATTTTCACACAGCATTAAAAAAGCTAATGCAGCTCAAATTAAGTTTTCCCAGTCTGTGGCCACCATAACTCTAACATCAGTCTGGTCATCCACGAAGAACGTAAGCCCAGTACCAGCAGTCCCATATAAGTGTGCAATTCAGCCATGCTCCCCTGTCACTTCTAAGGACTTTGAGGACCAGGTGACTGAGGCTACTCTTCTGGAAAACGACTTAAGAATATATTCCTCCTTAAATCTTTCTTGAACACTTGAGGTCAGGAATTGCAGTCCCTAGTTCCTAAGCACAGCACTGTTGGGCATACCTGAATCTACCAAGATGGAATAAGGAACGTAAATGTCTTTAATTCAAATATACTCTCGTAAGAAAGGCAGTGCTTTCTCATGTGCCACATCATCACAGAAAACTCCCAAAACCATCCTCTCTGCTTCCCATTAAAGAAAACTAACTTTTTCACAACTCTAGTAATTTTCTATTAAGTTTTAATGATGTTAAATGTATATTTATTTACTTCGGGGGTTTTAGTAAGATACAAAGAAATTTTGAATTAAAAGTATGCAGTCAGAACCTTCTCAAAACTATTGAAATATAAAATATTCTATTTAGTGACTGAAATACTGATTTTGGTTTTTTGTTTTTATTTTTCTTTTTTTACATATACATTTATATTATTATACATATATACAATACACTACCTACAGCAAGAAAACAATGAAACCATCAGGAATTATATATGTGTTACATTCATAGGCTTTTGGCTATTTGTATTTGGCAACCTTGAAGAAAATATCTTTCCTATCTTGGTGTATCTAAAATTCGGAATGTAAATCAATATCTATCATATCTCGCCTTATCAACTTAAAATATCTATCTAGACCTAAAAACATCTTAACTCCTAAACAACTAAGCTTAATTGTAAAATTAAACTCTCTGGTCTTCAACCCCATCAAAGACTTGAGAAGGAATAAAATTAATAATCTGAGTAGACAGGAAGCACAGTTTAGCAGCTACCAAAAAGAGAAAATGACAGAGACAGTTTGCTGCCTGAACAGTCACCCATAGCTCTCTATAATGCTGGAGCATCATCTTCAGCCTTCTGGCTCAATATATCTGACAGACATATTTGTGAGACAGGAGATATTGAGGACTTAATACTCAATTTAGACCACAATGAACTCATAATAAGGTACGTTTGAAGGTTACATTCCAAAGCTAATTATTATAGACTTAAACTGAAATTTGTCTAAGGCTTCTAGAGGTTTATGATAGTAAATCCAAAAAAGAAATTAAAGCCAGCAAAAAAGTCTCAAAAAGATTAAACTTCACAATTAACAGGAAAAAAATTGGTTGTCAATTACTACATGTTTGTTAGCTCGACTCTCAACACACTTTCATTTATTCCAAAGAATATGTGTTTATAAAAATTTTGGCTGCAATAGACACTAAAGTGTTATTCAAAATTAAAAGTGATTAAATAGTTTTTCTAAGTTTTATGTGAAATGAGCCAATAAAAAACCTTTTTTGTAGGTGATCTATAAAATTATAAGATTATTACATATAGCAAGTCATACTGGTTTATACCTGCACCTCAGAATATGGGGATCTGAGGCAGGCAGATTGCCATGGGAGTTAAGACGGGCTGGATACATAGAGAACCCTAACTAGGGTAGCATAGACTCAACTATAGAGTGAGAACTTAACTCAAACAAACAAACAAACAAACATAACAGCCGGCCTGGAGAGACGTGACCACTGACACATTGTGGCAGGAACACGATGATAATAACCAACCACTTTCTGCCTAGATTCAAGTCTCACATAATAAGATAGAACCAACTATTGGCATCTTTACTGGGCCAAGAACCTATGATGTGACAGGTTATAGGCACTAGAGGGAAACATACTAAAATTATGGTAAATGGACAATGTATTTTTTAACCTCCTAATGACATTACTGTATCCATAGATTAATGTATCTTTTAACTCTTTGACAAGCCCTAATATGCCATTATGGTAAAAATGCTAGGTTTTAACATAGGAAGGAACAGACTGCAAAATAATAAAGGATCTGTGTGTGTGTGTGTGTGTGTGTGTGTGTGTGTGTGTGTTTGTGTGAAGCACATAGCCAACATCATCCCAATTTGGTAAAAATTTGAAATAATTCCATTAAAATCAAGATTAGGAAAGGATTATCTACCACATTTTTTCATTTAGAATTTATAAGCCCTTATTAGATAAGTAATACAAGAGAAGGGATTTAAAGGATACAGATAGGAAAAAAGGTCAAATTATAATTTGCATGTAATATGCTATTATATATGGGATCCTCATATTCTACCTGGAAACATCTAGAAATGATGAACGTATTCATCAAAGTGGCACAATACAAAACTGAGGCTTCCTGTGTGCCAACAAGCTGAGAAGAAATGATGTCCGAACATCCATTCACAGCCCCCAAATATATAGGATTAAAATTTAGGAGGTGAAAGTATGGAACAACAAAAATATTTAAATCTCAAGAAGGAAACTGAGAAAGATACTAGAAGAAGACATTGTGGTTTTATGTAATATTTTACGTTTAAACAATAATTAAAATCCTATAGAACAGCAGCAGCAGAGGGAGGCTATGAAGGTGTGACTCAGCAGTTAAGGACACCTGTTCTTACAGAGGATGTGCTGTGCTGCTCAGCACCCACATGGCAGTTCTCCCATAGACCAACAGCAGCAGAGGGAGGCTGTGAAGGTATGACTCAGCAGTTAAGGACACCTGTTCTTACAGAGGATGTGCATTGCTGCTCAGCACCCACATGGCAGTTCTCCCATAGACCAATAGCAGTAGAGAGAGGCTGTGAAGGCATGACTCAGCAGTTAAGGACACCTGTTCTTACAGAGGATGTGCTTTGCTGCTCAGCACCCACATGGCAGTTCTCTAGTTCCAGAGATTATGACACCCTCTTCTGGCCTCTACGGGCTGGGACACATATGGTGTACAGACATACATGCAGGCAAAACACTCATATACATAAAATAAAAATGAATAATGCTTGTTTAAAAGAATACATAAAATCTTATTTTAATTGGCAATTCAAAATGAAATGAGAATGATTTCATTTGTTGTGCCATTAAAATTAAAATGCTTAGAAATAAACTTAGCTAAAGCAATTTGAGATATATTCATTAGACTATGAAAGTTTATTAAAAATTAAACAAAATAAAAAGCACTTGAAAGGAATCCTATGACCATAGACAATAACACTTACTATTAAGAAGATGATAATACCTCAAATTTATCTACAGATTAAAACAATGCCTATCAAAATCTTAGGTCGATCTTTTTGTAAAAATTGACCAGTAGATCCAAAATTACATATTAAGGGATCTAGAAAAAACAAAATAATTTTAAAAATGCAAAACAAAGTTGGCACTCACACTGATTTAAAAATATTTATTCTGATATGTTTTACCTGGATATGTGTACATCGTCATGTGCACACCTGGTGCAAGCAGAGCCCTGGAGTTACAGACCATTCCAAGCCTCCACATTGGTGCTGGAAACAGAACCTGGATGCCCTGGAAGGGCAGAAGCTAACCACTGATCATCTCGTTAGCCCACTAAAACTGACCTTAAAGTTTATTGCCAAAGATTTGACACTGGTATGGACATAAACAAAATAGTAGAATAGAAACAATAATTTAGAAATAAATTCTTGCATGTATGGTCAATAAAGTTTTGAAAACATGAAGACTAATGGACATTTACACACAAAAAAGAGTAAGTCAGATAGATCCCTGCACACATTAAGTGCCACCGATATGTGGCTCAGGTTTAACTCAGATTTTCCCTTTGGAATAAGACCTGCATTTCACGTCAACATAGTACTAAAAGTGGTGGAACAGACTTGAAATGCACTAAAAATAGATAGACTGTGGGCAAGAAGAGAACAAAATGGCATTTAGACTTCTGATCTGTAATTCAGTCCTTTACTACCACATCTTATATTTGATCCATCGCTAACCTACAAAGCCATGTGTATCCTTGGTCTGTGCTACCACAAGGTAATGTGAAATATCTAAGCACTTTTTAATGGCATGTAATTATGTACTTATCTATAGGCATATATATACATATATACACATATATACAGTATTTGGTTGGTTTTAACAAACACACACATATATGTATATACACCAAGCCATGCATCCATTAAATCATATGATCTAAGATTTACTTACAAAATATTTTAATAATCAAATTATTGAATACATTGTTTAAATATAGACTATTTGGCAATGAATGATATTAGTATATGCATAAATTGAGAATTTTCTGACATAGCATGTCAGAAATAGCAAGAAACATACATAATTTAGTAGAATATTCTGAAAGTTTAAAAGATTTTCCCCCAGTTTGTTTTAGTCCTCAGCAGACTTTCACATTATTGACTTTGACTTCTAATTAGTAATGAAAGACCCCTTAACTGAACTTAGCTCCCATAAACACTGATGCCATGTATTTAATGCAATTATTCAATTGTGAGATATAAATTGCATTTTAATATTTGTAGAGAAATTTTAATCCAGCAACATGACTACTCTGGCAAGGGATCAAATCCAAAGACAGAGATCTGTGTGGTCCTGCTGGGATACTGACATTAATCCCTCCGGCTAGAATACAGACACACTTTAGTACAATCCCAAATAATAATGACGTCTGATTGAGGGACAGAAAATGTGACAAATCAGAGAAAGATTTGATAGAATGTGTCAGAGATAGGATATGCCCACCTGTCGTGCAGACAGGCAGGAAATACAAGCTACTTAAGAGGAACGCAGAATGTCCTGTCCATTGGCTAGATCTGGGTAGGGGTTTGAAGTTTACTGCATGTATTGTCCTTGGCGGGTGCCATAGTTTGAGCAGGATTCCTGGGCCCAGATCTGCCCATCATAATGTTCTTCTTGTAGGTTTCTAGGACCCTCTGGATCCTTCTATTTCTTCATTCTCCCATGACTTTCTCACAAACTCTGGTGCCCCATATTTGACCACATCCCCTGGATGGGGAGGCCTGGTGGCACTCAGAGGAAGGATAACAGGCTACCAAAAAGAGATTTGATACCCTATGAGCATATACAGGAGGAGGAGGTCCCTCTCAGTCACAGTCATAGGGGAGGGGAGTAAGGGGATAATGGGAGGTATGATGATGGGATGGATACAAGGGATGGGATAACAATTGAGATGTAATATGAATAAATTAATAAAATATATATTTTTAAAAAGAGTGAGGAGAGAGTGCTAGGAATAGAGTACATCACAGGAAAACAGTAATGTTTGTGCAGTCAGCACAGTACAGTTTGCAACAGTTTGGTTGGGTTTGGTGCAGGCAGTTCAGTTTGTGGAATTCGGAGATAGTTTTTCCAAGCAGAGAAGATTTTTTCCAACTTGGAAGCCTAGAGAAGCCAGATTGAATCAGTCAGCTTGGAGAGGAGTTTTCAGCCAGAAGAGTTGAACTGAACCAGCCAGCAAGAGTTCAGAAAGAACTAGAAAGCATGAGCTTATTCAGCAGTAAGTCTTGAAGGCTGAAAACATTCTAGGCCTAGGTTAGCAGATGGAAGATGGAATCTGAGGCCTTCAAGGAACAGACTTGAAGAAGCTTGGATTGCATGGAGGCTAGAAGCTTCCAGGCCAAGGCCTAGGGACAGTTAGATAGAAACACTCTGGCCTCAGTTCAAGCCATGTATCTATAAAGCTTGAGTATGGCTCTTATCCCATCCTATCATCTGAGGACATGAAAACAGCATTCGCATATATTTAGCTGAATTTACATTCAAAATAGAAATGTTGTAAATATCTCTAAAGTAATAAGCAAATGTACTAAACCATTCTGAGAAGTTTAAGTATTATTTTTATAGAAAAAAATCAGATGAATTATACCTATATAAAACCTTATTTAAAGAAATACTTGAAAATCCAATTATCGTCATCTAGAATACATAATAGTACACATAGCAAAACAATTATATGTCAATGGCTTATGATTAAAATGTGCAATTCCATGGTATCAAATTAGAACTACCACAAATTTATAACCAAGACCCTTTCTTGATATTACAATGGCAAATAGTACATGCCACTCAGGGATCTGCACGTCACAGTGCTGGGAGGAATCTCTGTTACAAGGTTGCTATATACTTCTCAGTTGGCAAGAACATTGTAAATTTGGTTTCCTGCCCTCTTCTTCTTTTTTACCCTGCACTCTTCTTTAACCTACTCTTCTACTATATATAACCTAACACTCATAATTTGCACATTGCATCTCCAAGTTTGAAGCCAATAACGAGATGATCTTCTCCCTCTTTGTGGAAGTAGAGTAAATATAGGTAACCATATGCCAACTTCCAGAAAACAGCAGACAGACCATAGGTTGTAGAAAGATAAAAGCAAAACATTGCAGACCTTGATGAAAGGCAGAGGCTATGGTGTTTGACCTGACACTGCTCATACTTTTTGCATAAAAAAATTCCCAAAACATAATTGTAGATTGAATGTGGGTTCCTCGCACAGTTGCTCCGCTAAGCTCTACATTGAGAAATCTGCATTTTTTTCATTCGAAAAACATTTTGGGGATCTTTTTAGATTTTCCTAATATTATTTCAACATACACTGCAGATGATTAATTTCTTCAAAAATATTTGCTTTGAAACTATAGATAAAATATTCTCGTTATTAAGTCAACAAAGGCGGAGCCCACATGAACTCACAGAGCCTGAATCAGCATGCCGAGGGCATTCACGGGTCTGCATCAGATCCTCTGTGCTTATACTAAGGCTTCCAGTTTAGTGGGTTTTATTGGATTTCTGAGTGTATGAAAGAGTCTAATTCTTGTATTTAATATTTGTAGAGAAATTTTAATCCAGCCACATGGGTACTCTGGCAAGGGATCAAATCCAAAGACAGAGATCTGTGTGGTCCTGCTGGAATACTG
The DNA here is from genome assembly GCF_903995435.1 of Acomys russatus. NCBI lineage: Eukaryota > Metazoa > Chordata > Mammalia > Rodentia > Muridae > Acomys > Acomys russatus. Next base: position 15,212,026 of record NC_067146.1, on the reverse strand, counting down.
ACATGCTCTTAGTGAACACCCTTAATCCCTCTGGCTGGAATACAGACACACTTTAGTACACACCTTTAATCCCAAATTTTCTTGGGTTCTTTTCTTTCTGTTGACTTGTCTTGTCCAACTTTGATGCTATGATTTTTGTTGTGTCTTATTATATTTTATTTTTTAATATATATATTTTTTTAATGGATGAATGAAAAACTATCTACTAGAGTGAAAGTTAACAACAGAACTGTAATTTATACCTGCTGGGAGAGAGGAAAACAGTTTTCTTATGGACTGATACTGAGTATCTCAACCACTCTGGGCCAAGCCTCATGAGCAGGAGTAGTTGATCAAGACATAATGGGCTCCTCTGTTTTTTGTTTCGTTTTGTTTTGTGTGTGTGTTTATTTGATTACAACTTGGTGTGGGTTTTTGCTTCTTTCCTGAGAAAGAAATCAAAGTTGAGTAGATAGGGAAGAGAGGATCTGGAAGGACTGGGAAAGGGCAAAATATATTTAAATTTTAAAATTGTTTTAAATAATAAAATATTAAAAACTTAAAAAAACGTTCACATAACCAAGCAGATGTAGGAAAGAACTTGTCTTTTGCTCAAAGCCAGAATATTCAAAACAGCAAACAGTAACAGATGCACAGTTGTACGCCAATTCACTCTACAAGTGTATGCATTGTTCAAACATGAGAGTCTACTGAAACTATATTATCTCCAACATTGCGAAACTTGTGTCTTGTCACTAGACTGACTTATTCTCCACCTGATACAAACATAAGCACTCAGGATAACAACAGCATAAAGCCTGTGCATTATAAAAAATGTGTGAGCTGGAGATTAATGAAATACAGGGGAATATCTACTTGTGTGTGGTAGATTAGACAAGAGAAAATTTTACAGGAAAACTAAATTTTGTCTAATGAAAAAAATCAAGGATTGCTTTTTAAATGCTTTCCTTGTAAGATTTAATTACCCTTGAGTGTCACTGACCACCTTTTCCCACCTTTGCTTCTCTAACATTACAAATCCACTTAGCTTCTTAGTTTTCAGACTTTTCCCCAATTTCCTTCAGACCACACCTTTCCTCTTCTTCACTGGTCTTCCTGAGTTCATGGTGTTCTACTGTGCCCATGGTTCCACTGGTGACATCTTCTCTTTCTGTTTTCTGCAATTCCTGGTGGTGAATATTTCATTATAAATATGTATTGCCCCAGTTTCCTTACTTGGGATTGAACCTTTGGAGTCTAATCTCTAGCCAATTTTGACTTATAAATTCATGAACCAAATCATGGCTTGCTATTCAAAGTCAATTATTCCTCCATACTACCCTTTTCATTGAAGATTGCCACTGCTCATTCTTGCTTTTTCATTCCTTCTTTATATTCATTCAACAAATATTTACTAATTATTTTTAGATATTAGTCACCACCTTAAGATGTAGAATGGTACATAACTGGTGCATAGTACCCTGATAAAAATGCAACTTAAACAAATGTTTACTAATGTATGTTCCATAATTATTGTGCAAAACCTACTTAGAATAAGAACACTTTTAAAAAGAAGAACTTACTGTCCTTCCAAGACCTATTTAACTATCATCTCTAGCAAGGAAGAATATGTACTTTAAATAAATCCTTTTAAATGATTCCCAGGCTATAACCTATAACTTTAAAAACTACATGTATATACATATATATGTGTGTTAAAACCAGCCAAATACTTTATATATGTGTATATATGCCAATAAATAAGTACATAATTACATGCCATTAAAAAGATCCATATGTAAAATTTGGTAGTTCTGTGATTAAAAGGATTAAAAGCACTTGCTGCTCTTGCAGCTGACCCAGGTTCAGATCAGAGGACTCAACTTCCACACAATGAAAGCTCTGTGTATAGCTTCAGCTCCAGGCATCCAATGCCTCAGGCCACCCAGGCAAGAGTCCATAATAAGCACATATGCTTTCTCGTGCGAACACACATGCACACACATTTAAACTATATCTTAATAAATAAAAATAAATAAAAATTGTACATGTGGGTTTGGAATGCACACGTTCAGTATCACACCACTTGGTACCACAAAACATGCAAGGCATAAAGTTAACAAGAACACTAACTACAATGGTAGATAACGTTTAGATGAGGGCCACAGTGTTCTATGCCTGAGCACATAGAGTTATAGCAATCCTGAGTCAGGCATTTCTTCTCCCACTTGTTTAAGGAAGACAACATTGTAGATAATACCTCTATCACACCGCTGTTTAATGAAGATGAGTAGATTTAAGGCCCAGGGCAGGGAAGAACACATAGCAGACATCTGAAAGCTCATGAAAACTGGCTACATTAAGTACATACAAAGAAGGAAGTGGAGGAGACAGGAAAACAGAAAGCAGGCACACCATTCTAAGATAATAGCCGACGTGGAGGAAGTCTCACCAGGAGTCTCCTTTCACTGGGGATAGATAAGAAAGGATATGTATAAAAGAGATCAATATATTTTATGATACTTTCTTTTTACTTTTTTTAAAATTAATTTATTCTTGTTACATCTCAATGGTTATCCCATCCCTTGTGTCCTCCCATTCTTCCCTCCCTCCCATTTCCCCTTATTCCCCTCCTCTACGACTGTTCCGGAGAGGGATTACCTCCCCCTGTATATGCTCATAGGGTATCAAGTCTCTTCTTGGTAACCTGCTGTCCTTCCTCTGAGTGCCACCAGGTCTCCCCCTCCAGGGGACATGGTCAAATATGAGGCACCAGAGTACGTGAGAAAGTCATATCCCACTCCACTGGCTCACAACCATAAATATTTTATGATACTTTTATTGAAACTTTTGTTTGTTTTTGTGTTTGTCTTTCACTAATGACATGCAGTTATTTGGATCTCAAGCATCTCCCAAGAAAAAAAAATGGTAAAAGTTTAGTTTCCAGTATGGTTTCTTTGGGAATGTGTGGAACCTTTAGAGACGAGGCTCATTAGAATGTGCCTAACCAGTGAGGCTTGTGTCTTCCACAGAGACTTTGAATCCATGTCTTTCTCATGTCCTGACTGTGAAGGCAAACCATTTTGCCTTTATATGCATGTCTGCCAATGCCACATGGAACCTCTTTTAGCTAAAAGAAATGGGTCCATTTCATCATGGGAAATCCCCCTTTTCCTTTGTTGAATGTCTCCTCAAGCCTCTGTTATAGTGGTGAGGAGATAACGCAAGACACCTGAGAACATTAAAAAGGTAAGTATTTCCCAGGTGAGAATCGCTACAACCTTGTGATTCTCCTCCCTCAAAATCACTACACTGAGAGGATCACTCTGCTTAGGACATGTCTATGTCCTTATAGGTAAGGGCGTCACAGAGGTTTACACTAGCCACTAGGCATGTCTTGTTGAAAATAGTTCTATTTGGTACTGTTCCTAAGATGAACTAAATGTTTGTTGGATACCTGTCACAGTTGGAATTAAAGTATTAATACTATTAGCCTGGAGCATTATCATCCAACAGATTTGCTACCATCTGGGTATGCGTAGATTTGATATCTGGTGTTTTCCAATGAATCAACAGAAACAAAAATACTTAGGTATTGAGAGTTTTAAATGGCCTTTATTTTTCTCTATTGGGAGTTCAAGGTTCCTCTGGCATTGGAAGAATTTTATTGATGGAAACAGGTGTTAAGCAAATAGCAGGGACATGGAGAAAGTAGAGACAGTACACAGAAGAACCCATGTGAGATTGTTAAATGTCTTCAGAGATATCTTTCTTTTAGCATTGTGTGTGTGTGTGTGTGTGTGTGTGTGTACATGTGCATACACACAGAAGTCAGTTTTCTTCTGAGTACCATTTTGATTAGCTATCTTGCTGGCCCCAGAGATGTTTTAAAGTGCAGTGTGAAACAATAAAATGTTGCTTTCGTAAGAGAAGAGAATATTAAAGGAGTACTAAAGAAATTAAAATCATTATTGTTAATAATATCATAATTACAGCTGATTGATTGTTATAATTTAATTTATAATAAATCATATTTAACTCTAATTTCAGGAAAACGAATTAAATAAAAATTGAGAAGGTAAACATGAAGTAGCTGACTACCCATGAGAGTCAAAGCAGAGGGCAGTAAGTGAGGAGGAAGGTGAGAGCGGGGTTAAGGGAGAACCAGGGGATCCTAAGGCTTACCTAATAAACATCCAAGAAAGAGAAAGGAACAGAGGGTATTAGACAAAAAGAACTGAGAAGACTGAACAAAGTAAAAGCACATGAAAATTTCAATGTAGTGGTTTTGTTGAGATTTCCTGACATTATATAAACACATACAGATATCTTGTTAAGATCCCATTACCCTGTGAAATGAACACATCCTTTTTTAAAATTTTAATTTATTATGATATATTCAGATTATATCCAAACTGTTATTCCCCTCACTGGTACCTTCCCATTCCCACCCTCCTTCCCTTTTCTGCCCTAGTCCCCTCCGCTATACCTCAGACAGAAGGAGAGACCTCCTCCCCCACCATATGACCATAGCCTATCAGGTCTCATCCGGAGAGCCTGCTTCCGCTTCCTCTGTGTGCCACCAGGCCTACGCACCAAGAGGAAGTGGTCAAATTGGGACACCACATCTTAAATGATTCAGGAGACTTGGCCACCCTACGTTCCCCTCCCCACCAAAAACATTGCACAGTGTGTTCTATTTGAAGCCTGATATTCAGAACATAGTATAGTACCTATTCATGCTGAAATAAAATTATTTCTAGCCTTGATCTTGGCAACTTATTGTTAAGCGTAACACATAAAGGATAATAGGAGGCATTTTTATATATTTATATCTTCAGGAAAAGTAAATAAACCTTCCGATTTCATTCCCCCCCCCAAAAAAACCCACTGATTTGTGTGATTTAGAAACAGAGAAGAAGATTTCTAGGAGTCCCCACAGTGGCCTAAAGGAAGGCCCAGCTGTGCGCTCAGCTGAGGCGTAGTAGTTAGCCAGTCATGGTAGAGAGATTATCAAAGGACATAAACTTGTCAACCAGCTATTCCTCTGGGAAAGTTTGGTGTTAATTAATTCATATGAAAAAAATAACTGCCAAGTGTGGTGGTGCACGCCTTTAATCCCAGCACGTGGGAATCAGAGGCAGGTTGATCTCTGTGGGTTCTAAGCCAACCTGGTCTACAAAGCAAGTCCAGAACAGCCAAGGCTACACAGAGAAATCCTGTCTTGAAAAACAAAACAAAGAAAAAATTTTTTAAAAAGATCATTAAGAAATGAAACAAATAGTTTTTAAACTGATGGTTACTGTCTACAGGGAAATATAAGTTTTCAGTAAATCAGATTAAATAAAATATACTTGGGATGGCATTTAAAAAAAGAAATTATATGACCAAGATGACATAAGGGTACTTGGATTTATGTCAAATAAAGGCAGACTGGTGAAGGAGAGAACCACATATTGCACATGAAAGTTAATAAAACTGACAACACAGAAAAACACAAGGCAGACAGTAAAATAAGTATTTTATTTAGAAACAGGTCATAAAATGCATTAAGAAAGCCATTTGTTTAAAAAGCTGGTATGTGTGTTCTCTCTGCAACTGGAAATAGATGCATATAGAAATATAGACATATCTGTATTTGGAACACACTATGGGCTGGCATTTTCCAAATATGAATAATTAAAATAATTAACTTGAAATCACCTCTGTAACATTTTCATGAACGTGTTTTAACAGATTTGGTTAAAAGAATATTATAAAAAGCCAAGTAGAAAAAGAAGATTATAAGAAATAAAGTTTAGAAAGTTATAATGACATGTCAAGTACAAATAAATACTGGAAAAATTGGAGCAAAAGATACAGTTCACTTATAACCAAGTTACTGTTGAGAGGCAAGTTTATAAAGCTCAAAAAATACAGGAAGAGGCTATAATGTTGGAAATACAGACAACATAAGACAGAAGAAATGTAAAAATTATGAAGACCTACACTACTAAATATAAAAAGTAAAATAAGTTATATGAAAAGACAACAAAGAAAATAAGGATATCAGGAAAGAGATTTTCTTCCTGAATACTACTCAAATGGAAAGAATTTAAGTTAATAAGCAATAAATGAGAGGGACTGAACTTACATATAAGCTTGTCTGGTTTATAAGTTGAAAAAAAATTCCCAGTAAAATTCAAGTTTGAATTTTTAAAAAGGACCTTTTTGCGAAAATCAAACTACCAATTTATTTTCCACATTTAGGGGCTAGAATAACTTGACATATCTGTAATCATTCTGAAAACATAACATATATAAATTATTTTATTTCAAGAAAGATTTGCCAGAGTAGCCAATGAAGCCTGCTGGATATTATAGCAAACTTGAAAAATCAAGAAAAAGAGTCTGATGTCTCTGTTTCCTAAAGCCTCTGAAATGTGAGCAAATGTAATGGCAAAACTGGACACAGATGCCAAATGTAGTTTAAACTGATATATTAATATGAACCAGTGAACACATTTGTAATAACCAGAATACAATCCCCCATGTCTCAATGAAAATTTAACTTGTATTTGGGTGACAAAGCACATAAGTAAACTGTCTGGAAAAAAAAGGTACATTGGCAAAGTCCAGACCTTAGATAAAATGTACTAAGAAGATGGGTTTTAAAATTTTTTTAATGGGTTTAAAAGAAATCTTGTTTAAACCACATTTCTTCATGGCAGTTTTTTAGTAAAACTAGAATGAATGTCATAAATATAAAATCCAACCATTTAGAAATGAGTTATTCTGTTCCAAAAATCTGGTTAAAACTACAACCAAGACCATTTAGAAATACAATGTAAGGAAAAGGATGCAAACTTAATGTAGTACAATTTTTAAAAGTATCCCCTTATACTATTCTGTATTTCTTTGGTGTTTGTTGTTTCTGAATCTGAGTCACCTTTTCTTGCTCTTGCTTAATTGGGCTAAGGGACCATAGATCTTATTCATTACCCCGAAGGACCAGATGTTATAGTCATTTATTCTTTGTATTATTTTCTTTGCTTTTTTTTTTCATTTTCATTTAGTTCTAGGAAATATTCTTTTCCTTTTTTATTTGCCCCATTCAGTGTTCAGTAATGAAATCTTTATATCCATGAGTTTATACATTTACAAATTGGTGCAGCCACTCTAGAAAAGATTATGGAGAATTCTCTAAAGTCTAAAAATGACTAAAGGCATTAAAATTAAAATCTGCCATATAACCCAGATACACCATTCTTGGCATAGCCCCCAATGGACCAACCATCACCCCACACAGAAACTTGAACGACAATGTGAATAGTCATCCTCTTCACAACAGCTAGGAAATGGAGACGGTTTTAATGTTCTTCAACAGACAGATGAATAATAAAGTTGTTATAGATACACTATTTAGCTGTAAACAAAAATGAGTCATGAATTTTACAGATAAATGGATGGACCTAAAAAGATTATACTGAATGAGGTAGCCAAGACACTGAAAGATCAACACCACCCACATGATTTCTCTAATCTGTGGTTTCTAAACGGGAAATATTTAAATGTAACTATTGTTGTTACTCTTCATCAAAGAAGTCTGTCTTTGTGGCAAATGGAGACTATCACAGAACACCACAACCGCACACAACGCAGAGCTCAATAGATCGTGGAGAACCATCTCCGATAGGTAGATCTAAACACGTCTCAGATCCTGAATATATGCATCGCAGAACATCAAAGAAGAGGAGGCAAATAACTGTAAGCGCCAGAATGTTAGAATTCTTCTGTAAAGAGCACTTCACAGAAATGGCTGCATAAGCAAGAGTGGCGTAATGGCCTCATCAATGTTTATTTTAACACAGAAGGGAAAATATTTCACAGGGTTCCACACACAGACAAAGAACTACAGCATCTAGTGAGAACTGAGAGAATTAGCCTCTCACAGGGAAGGGCACTCCTTGTTGCTTTCCAGTGAAGAAGGTTCAGCCCTGAAACTATCAACAAAAATGGACTCAGCAGGTTGTAGTCACACACACACACACACACACACACACACACACACACACACACACACACACACACCTAAAACAATAATAATCAATGAATAAGAGTGTATCAATTTGAGAGCACAACAGGCACATAGGAGGCTCGAGGAAGGGTTGCTGCAAAAGGCTAGAGAGATGAAAGGGAGAAAAGAATGATGCAAGTGGATTTCAAGTAAAATGTTTAAATTCGTGTTCAAATGCCTGTGTACCTGTGTATATCCCCCCACGCACACTCATGTAAAGCAACCGTAATTAAAGTAGGTGGATCCTACTTTTATGACAAAAGTCATAAAAAGTAAGAGGAGGACCTTCTGGGAGTGAAAGTTTTTCGGTGGAAGAGAAATAAGGAAAGGTAATGGGGTGAAACCCACTAAAATGCACACACACATACATTATATGTATATATGTATAAAGCATAAAGCTGTCTAATAATAAATTAAATACATACATAAAATGGATAAATCACTGGGACTACAGAAATTTATTCTTGGCTTTTTAAAGTTATTAAATAAATTTTATAACTCATATCAGCTACCATATGTAGTCATTTTTTCTGTTAGTCATCCATGGTTCTATGCAGCCTTCTGAAATCACTCATCAAACTGCCATCTCTTAAAAACCATTAAAAGTGCATTTTTCTACTTTTTCTCTTCTATTCCATCGTCCACATGGAAATTAGGACAAGACATAAAAAATATTCAACCCACATATCATGATGCATAACTGTAACGCCAGTACCTAGGAGGCAGAGGGAAAAGGTTCCTCATCAACCTAGGAAACACCAGAAGATCCTGTCTCAAGGCAAGAAAAAAAAATACTGAAACATTATCTTGCTTTTACACTTTCCTCGTGGAAAAGTGCTACATGTTCCAACTGATTATGAAAAAAATATTAGAAATGTTTTTTTCTTTTTGCCTCCATTTATTTACTTATTTAATCATTTTACATCCAAATCTCAGCCCCCTCCCTCTTCTCCTCCCAGTCCCACCCCAACACGTCCCTCTCCTGCTCCCCAGTTGGTTACAATCCACCCTGGTATCTCAAGTCACAACAAGACTAAGCGTATCTTCTCCCACCGAGAAGAGGACAAGGCAGCCCAGATAGAGGAAAGTAACCCAGTGGTTGATAACAGATTCAGAGACAGCTCCTATCCTATTATTAGTGGACCCACATGATGACCAAGCGACACATTGCTGCATAGGGGGCGCCTAGGTTCTATTCATGCACGCTCTTTGACGGTTCAGTCTCTGTGAGGCCCCATGGGTTCGGGTTAGATTACTCTGTAGGTCTTCTTGTAGTGTGCTTGACCCCTCTGACTCCCTCTATCCTTCCTCCCACTCTTCCAAGGCACTGCCTGAGCTCGGGCCTTGACTTGGCCTTGAGTCTCTGCATCTCTCTCCATCAGCTGCCAGGCGAAGCCTCTCAGAAGACAGTTATGCTAGGCTCCTGTCTGCAAGCATAGGAGAATATCATTAATAGTGCCAGTGGTTGCCCTCTCCCTGGGAGTGGGTCTCAAGCTGGGCCAATCACTGGTTTGCCATTCTCCCAACCCTGTTCCATCTTTGCCCCTGTACTTCTTGTAGACAAGACACATTTTGGGAAGAAGGTTTTATGTGTGGGTTGGTGTCCCCATCTCTCTGCTGGGAGTCCTACCTGGCTACAGGAAGTGTTGCCTTTATGCTCCTTAACCCTTGTTGCTTGAAGTCTCAGTTAGGGTCACTCTCCTAGACTCCCAGTAGCTTTCCCTGTCCCAGAGATCCCCCAAAAGGATTTCTATTCTCTCTCCCAGTTCTTCTCCTCACCCCCCTCCTCATCTCTCCACCCACCTGATCCCCACTCCTGTTATCCTACCCACTCCATCTCACTTGCTCAATTATGTTCATTGCAGCCTTACTCATAATAACCAGAAACTGGAACCAACCTATATGCCCTCGACTGAAGAATGGCTAAAGAAAATGTGGTACATTTACTATTAAAAAAAAAAAAAAAAAAAAAAAGGAAACCATACAGATTGCAGGCAAATGGATGGAACTAAAAAAGATCATCCTGAGTAAAATAACCTTGACCCAGAAAGACAGCCGTGGTATTTACTCACTTGCAAGCTAATACTAGCCATATAGTACAGGATGACCACACTACAATCCACAGACCCAAGAAGCCAAGAAGAGCCCAAGGGAAGATGCTTGAATCTCACTCAGAAGAGGAAATGCCGTAGACATTCAAAGTAGATGGATGGAGGGAATACTAGAAATTTATAACAACACCTCAAACTCTGGAAAAATTTGCCCCAACTACCTGATAAGCATTATTAAAAATAGGGGTTGTTTGTTTACTTAACTCTTACATATATATTTATGTGTATCTATTACTATAGATATTTATGCATGCTTTTTGTGATCATTTCTTTTGTATTTTTTACCTGGAGAAAGATGATTTAATTATTATTTGTCAAAATACCATTTCTTCAAGAATGATTTGTAAAGGCCTTCCCAATAAATAAGTTCCCTGATCATTTAATTCATAAGTAGTCTCTCTCCCTTCTCAACTCATTCATTTCCTTTGAATCATTTGTGTGGAATTTCATTATGTTTTAATGTTATAATTAACTACTTTATTAGATTTTTAATCTTCTTTAAGTTAGAGATAATGTCTAATATGTGCCTTAAATATACCTTATGCATTAGATTCATATTGCATTACTTAACCTAGCATTACATGAAGCACGTGCTAATGATATTTTTAATGTACAATTGCAAGATAATGCAATCTAATTCCCAACATTGGGAAATAACAGCAAAATGCAATAAAGTAACTATGCACCTTCACCTTTTGTGCATTTTTGAGAGCTATATAAAGCACATTAATACTCTAAAATCCATATTGGTACACTTTCTCTTCAATACAAATGATTTCTTTGTTTGAATCTCTAGTTAGCCTCATTCAAAAATAGAAAACATAATATGTAATGACAAGATCTCTTATTACTTTTGGTGTATCAGGTAATTCTCAAACATTTTTTCTAGTTGCATATATTGAAAATGGTTATATACATTACAGTTTGGGTTTATTTTTAAATGTGAAAATTTATCTTGTTATTAATGTCATTATAATTTTGTACCTTCCAAAAGGAAACTCTATATAACTTAAAAACCACTTTGACCTGAGTACCTTGAAACTCCCTATCTTCAAATTAATATTTGGAGTTCAAATGAGCTACAGCTTTACATCTGTCATAGGCAACTGGCTAAATGTATATCCCTGAGTTTCTATTTCGCTATTTATGAAAATAGGCAGATAATACCTTACTTCAGATGAGTTTCCTGAAGCCGAATGGCTTACTCTATGTAAAAAGTCTAGACAAAAGCAATCATAATAGACCGAGTGATCATCAGTTACTGCCAGTGTCCTCTTCTTACCCACTGACTTATCCAAACACAGTGGCTGCTTCTCTTCTTCCTCACATAACATTTCTCTCCGTGTGGCAGGGGGTCTATCTGTGCATCCTAGACTGGCCCCTAATCTATCATCATCCAGCATCCATCGTCTAGGTGCTCAAGTCATAGATGTGTGCCAGAGCATCTAGCTGCAAAATCCAAAACAAATATTAACTTTTGTTCTTGTGTAAATAAGATAAAAATTTCCTATAAAAAACATAGTTACTTTTGAAATATCAAACATTCAATTTATTTATAGAAAATTTTCTAGAAAATAAATAGCTGTGAAGCATCCATCATTAGTGCTTTCTTACAATTATGTACTTGATGGGTCTTCTGTGCTATATGCCTTTTCATTACAATTATTTTTTATGAATGGTGGATCTTCTCATGTCAAGAACCTGATTAAGAAAATTCTTCACAGATATGCTGAAGATATACTTTTTAAATTTTTTATTCTATTTTTTACATTTTAATATTTTTACTTTTACATAAACATTTATATCATTACACATATATACAAAAACTACATGCAGCAAGAAGGACAATGAAACAGTTAGAAATTATATAAATATTACATTCATAAGGTTTTGCATATTTGCATTTGGCAACTTTAGAGAAAACATCTTTCCTATCATGGTGCATCTAAAATTCTGAATGTAAATCAATATCTATCATATCTCATCTCTATCAGTTTAAAACATCTATCTATACCTAAAAATACCATAACTCCTAAACAACTAAGCTTAACTGTAAAACGAAACTATCTGGTCTTCAACCCCATCAGAAACTTGAGAAGGAATAAAGTTAATTATCTGAGTAAACATGAATTGCAAGTTAGCAGTTTTCAAAATGACACAGACAGTTCACTGCCTGAACCTAAGACTCTCTGTAAGTTGGAGCATCATCCTCAGCCTTCTGGCCATTATATCTGGCAGACATATTTGTGAAGCAGGGTGCAAAATAAGTTCAATTTTGATACATTGTATAGAATTCAAATTTAAGATTATTCTTTACACATTAAATATATTTTTACCCTAATAGGAGGTATTGTATCTCTACTATACTCAGTTATAATACAAGGTTTGCTTCCAAGCCTTGAAGGTGATATTTCATGCTATTTAGGATAATTAAGTAATACAAGTTCATTGTCAGTTGATCAAATCACAGTCTTGTCAGTTACTAGCCTATTTTCATCACAAGAATATACACCCTAGGTTTAACAGGTACATGGGATTCTAAAGATAGATAAGTTAAAATAGTTAGATAAGGTCTTCAAAAATCTCAGAGACCTACAGATTATGGCATTTAAAGATGTTTTTATGATTTTAAGGATCATTTGACAATAAGACAGGTTAACTCCTGGCAACACCCACTCAGCCAACCTCAGAGAAGATGATGAGTATCAAAGAACCTCCTTATGGAGATGGCTTCAAATGTGGCAAACCAGCCACTGGGCAGAATGTCCTGGTTTCTGCTACAGACAGGATTTTGTCTAAATGTGGGCAACTTTGGACACAGGCAGAGTCAACAGCCAAACTCTGCCAAGATAGGATAAGCAAGTCATTTTTATTTTAATTATATAAAAACCCTTCTCTAAAATATCTTTATAAAATACAAAATACATAAAATATACATATAAAATGTAGAATGTTTAAATATCTGTTACCACAATTTCTGTAAGATATTTCATTTGTTTGACCTAAGTGTTGTAAAAAATGAATTTATCATGTGAATAAATCATGCCAAATGGGATTCTCTGTTTGGCCTGGACTATAATATTCCTCTATCTCTAAGCCACAGCATGAACTTTAATATTCCCTGCCTAGCCAAGTACTCAGACCCATCCACTGAACTCCTAGAGGGAAAGCCAATCATACAGATCATTTGTGAAACATGTGACTATATTGCATTTAAGTCATGAGCCCTTTGTCCTAAGGTCCCCAGAGACTAATTAGGTGATGATGATTCTATCAGCATCAAACAAATAACTATGAATATATCAAAGATTAAATGAGATGTCTTTTGAATTGCCAGTGGTAGAGCAAGTGTTTTTAACTTCCCATCAGGCTTCAAAAGAAGTTATGGAGAGTCCTCTCTCCCTCGAAACTCATGATGCTCATTTGAAACTGGTATGCTCTTACAGCTGAAGATGCCTACAAACGTGAGTTACCCCTTCTTCAGCTTCCTGGGTACAATTACAGGTGTACCGTCACACTCGGAATTTACTCACTTCTGGGAGTTTTATTTATTATCCTATTTTTAAATTTCATATCCCATTTTCACATGTCCATATGTGATAATTCTTCAATATTTTACAGGGTGTCAAAAGTGACTGAAAGTTATCATATATAACATGTATTATAAAAACAACAACAACAATACCAACCAGTCGGTGTTCATATAATAGAGATCTAGAGTGTTTATGGATTAAACAGAACTTTTCCATAGCATTTTTGATAGATTATGATGAAATGGAAAGTTGCATGTCTATAATCAGTGACTGTGTGAGATATAAGAGCTTGAATTTTACAGAAAAAACTCAATATACGAAGATGATGCTGGAGAACGGATGAACAAGCAAGTGAAGGAAGATGTGTGATGACATGTGCAGAGCCTAGCAAAGCTCAGGAAGCTAATTTTCAAGGAGGAACCTGATAGGGAGCATGGTTTTTCATTTATGTTATTTTCTAGGACACTACACTTGATAATTTTGTTTAAGATTCTTTTAAACTATCACAGGGATAGATAATATCTGCTTGTTTGGCAAGTCATAGAACAGATGCAAAAAGACACCAAAAATAGATAAATAAATAAAAAGCTGATCTTGAGCTCTCAATTGGTGAAAAAAAGAGGCCTCTTACTTCCAGAAAAAACATCATGGGGATGATTAATGTGTCATCTACAACTCAAAGTGAAGGCGTGAAAGTGGTGAGAATAAAAATTATGATCTCCAAATCAGGGAAACAATTTAAAACAACACAAACACAAGGGACATAAATGACAGCGTTAGGATCAGACACACCACTGGAGCAAAGCAGGTGCAATTCATCTTTTCGATGGAGTCATGGGATAATTAATCTAATCCATATGAATATAGGAGAGTGAGGACAATTGCAGCGTGGTCCCGTGCCAAGTTAGACTGCTAGCCAAGTGGCCCCTGATGGACATGAAGAAGGGAATAAGAAACAAACAGATTTTTCAGGCCATGAGATTACCTTTGTAGCCTCAGCTAAAAGCTAGGTAGAATCTAACATGACCTGGCTGAAATTATACAGCTTTGCAAATTAGGACATCCAATAAATAAGACTCTCTGCCTTGTTACACAAATAATTGTTTACCAATCCATTGATTATTAGAAATTATCAGTTACACTAAAATCCACTGTAATTCTTATATGACCCCATATTCTAATTTTTTTCAAAATACTAAAGTATTATATATAATTATAACTGCTCTTAAATTGGTATAATTATCATCAGTAATTCCGTTCATTTAAATACTAATTTATTCTCCATGATTTTGACAATTTAGATTATTAAATAAAAATATTACTAGCATTTGTTACTGTTGTTTAACTTTTATAGTTTTGTTTTGTTCTTACATTTAATTATTTGCTTGTATAGATGCAAATTTTCAAATATTTTATTCTTTCCAGAATAAGTGTGAATTTGAGTTCTTTTGGATGAATTATATGTTGAATATCACATTTTAAATACTTCACCTAAAATTTGGTGAGTCTATGAAAAACAACTAGACTTCTGTAACAAATAAACCAAAAATGCCTCCTCAAATTTCAGAATACCAAATAAAGTAATAATGTCATGACAACAAGTATCAGGAACATGGAGCTGAAAACCAAGCATGGTTGCATCTCAAAAATTCCAAAAATCAAACTTTGAGGGTTTTCTCATCCAACGTCCCTGAAATAAACTCTTCTGGTGTCAGGCACACAAGTTACAAAATCATACTCCTTTGTCCCAGGTTATTGAATCACAGACAGAGCACTTTGTATCCATGAAATGAAAGGACTCGTGAGAATAGACGCAGGTTTAAATAACTTCAATTTCCAAAGTGAGGCCAGCCGTCTAAACTGCTTATTGTTTTCTATTTTTTCAGACATACACCTATATCATAAACATTCAAAGGATGGCTCAGGGTTGCCAGTGAGGCCACAGTTACAAACGGTACTTCTCTCACAAGAGAGGAAAGAAAAAGTGTGCCCATGTTTATAGAAGGTAAAGGTTGCTTAGAAAACTTTCCTCTCTTACAGAGAAAGTGTCAAACATAATTGAGATTTTTAAGAAAGGTTATAAGCAAAAGACTCTAAATACAGTTTTGCTATAAGACAAGAAAAAAATAAGTATTTTGCTTCTACAGTAAATGTTCTATTTTTGTCTTTATTTTTTTAATCAAACATAAATGTCAAGATTTCCTGATTGCTATATTCAATCTAATTTTAAAAAACAACGAGCTTCTGGAAAACTATAAATATAGAAAAATATGGATTTCTGTAAAGAGATGGGCCAAAAGGACAAAGTAAGAAAGACACACAAAGAAAACATAAGCTCTTGCCTTGGAAAATGATCAGCCAAAGGAAGACAACACCTCTTCTCCTGTGCTACTTGTGGTGATGTCTTGCCAAGGAGACACTGACACACAGGGTGGGTCCTAGCTAGGCCAGCATGATCGCTGCCTCCCCTAGGGCAGAGCCAGTGTCACTCTAGGAGGATGAGCTGAGGCAAGGTAAAAACCCTGAATGAAGATGGTAGTGAGTAACATGGAAAGTAGAAAAGTTTAATCTCATATGAACTCATTCTTTTAAAAATGTTATGTAGGCTGGGTGTTGCCAGGAGTTAACCTGTGTCATTGTCAAAGAATCTTTAAAATAATAGAAATATCTTTAAATGCCAGATTTTGTAGGTCTCTGAGGTTTTTGAAAACCTTACCTAACTTTTTTGCTCTATCTATAGAATCACATCTATCTGTTAAACCTAGGATGTATATTTTTGTAATAAAAATAGACTTGTAATTGACATGACCATGATTTGATCAACTAACAACTAGCTTGTGTTACTTAACGATCCTAAACCACCTGCAATAGCACTTTCAAAGTATTGGAAGTAAATCTTGCATTATAATTGAGTTGTATGAGGACAATACCTCAAAATAGAGTAGAAATATCTATAATGTGTGTGATGATTAATCTTAAATTTGAGTTCTATAACAATGTATCAAAATTAAACTTATTTTGCATCAATATACAAAAATATGTACTAATGAATTAAAAATAACCTTTTTGTGAGTAACAATTAAAGCTTTAAAAGATGATGAGCATCAATGAAACTCTTTATGGAGTTGACTTCAAATGTGGCAAACAAGCCATTGGGCAAAATGTCCTCATTTCTGCCACTGACAGAATTCCACCTAAAAATGGGCAAGCTTGAATGCAGGCAGAGTTGACAGCCAAACTCTGCCAAGACAGAGTAAGCAAGTCCTCATCAGTTCCTGCCTCACAGATATGTCTGTCAGCTATTCTGGGCCAGAAGGCTGAAGATGGTGCTCCAATGTTATACAGAGTCCTGGGTGACTGATCAGGCAGCTAACTATCTCTCTCATTTTTTTTTTTTTTTTCAGTTTCGAAGCGGTTAACCTGCACCTCCAGTTTACTCACATAATTAAGGTTTATTCCTTCTCAAGTCTATGACGGGGTTAAAGACCAGATAGTTAAGTTTTATAATTAAGCTTAGTTGTTTAGGGGGTAAGTTATTTTTAGGTATAGACAGATGTTTTAAATTGATAGAGATGAGATGTGATATATATTGATTTACATTAAGAGTTTTAGATGCACCAAGATAGGAAAGATGTTTTCTTCAAGGTTGCCAAGTACAAATAACCAAAACACTATGAATGTAACATTAATATAATTCCTCATTACTTCATGGTTCTTCTTGTTGCTTGTAGTGCATTATATTTGTATGTAAAAATAAAGAAATGTGAAAAATTTTACGTATACAGTAACAATAAGTATTAATTATTTTATTTTATAAAATATAAAAATGTTTTATTGTATGGAAATGAATGATTTTTATTATATAATGATCAATTGGTATTTATTATTATGATCAATTATTATTACTGTGTGTACATACACAACGTGTGGGTGGGCATGTCTTGCATAGTGCACACATTGAGGTCAGAGGACAGCTTTATGGAGCCACTTCTCTTCTTCTAGGTTTAGATGGGCTTGGGGGAAGAAACTCAGGTCACCAGGGTTGCATGGCAAGCATCTCTACCTATTGAGACATCCTCCCATCCCATAAACTCATCCTGTGATGCTCCTTACTCTCCATGGATATTTTTCTCTCGAACTAGTAGAAAGCTTTCATGATTCCTCCTGTTTCCATCTTGCCAAAACTCCTCTTCAAGATTAATATTATACCATCTTCCCACGTTTCATAGAACCACGAGTAACAACTATGAGAACACCAGAAAATCACTTCCAGGACTTCATAATTTCGTATAAATAATATTCAGTGGAAATGAAGAAGTAACTATGAAACTCACTAACAGCAACATAATACCTTCTAATCCAAAGGCAGTTTAAGTCTTCTCAGGAAGAACGCTGATTATCCTCTGTGCTGCGTGAGCATGAATGGCATGATGGTTAATGCTGTCAATTTCAAAATATTTAGAGTCACTTGGGAGACAACCTTTTAGCCATGGCTGAGGATAAATTCCATCACCTGGGAGACAATCTTCTAGGTATGTCTGCGGATTGTCTCAACTGTGTCAGCCTTTGGCCACACTTGTAAGGGATTATTTTAACTAAAGTAATTGGATTGACACAAAAGGTGGGACACACCAGTTCCAGGTCTTATATTTTGAACTGCATAAGACAGAAAACTAGATGATCAGGGACATCTTTGTGGCTGTGGCCATAATGTGCCATAGAGTGACAATCTCCTGCTGCCTTGGCCGTTTAACTGGCCTATTGTGATCCTGCTGTCCACACCAGTGGAATCGCTCCAAGGAAATGAGTATTTAAAAATGTCTATATAATCTGTTCCTATTAACCTCTTTTTTGCTCCTATATTGAGTAAGTGGGTTGGAAGGGAGGTATAGGCGTTTAAGTACCCCAAATACCACCCTCTCTTACATTGCTTTTCCTAGCTACCTTACCTCAGCAACCTGTTGGAAGATTAAATGAGAATACTGTTACCAGGAATGGGGTGTTGCTATGACAGACATGTTACTAGACTTTGGGAGTGGGTTGAGGAGGACTGGTGAAGGATGGCTTAGGAAAGCTCTAGAACACCACCTACATGCTATACTGCAAACATCACATAAATGCTATTGAGGATTAACTTGGTTCCCACGAAGGGCAGATGTTTTATACTGTGAAGTTCATAATTAGAAACCAGGGACAGGTAAATAACCAGGAGCTCAAGAATTAAAGTGTAGTGACGACACAAAGACAGATCAACGTAAGGTGCCCTTCCATTCCTTTTGATGGAACATCTAAATCACACTGGTCGTGTGCACAAGGCAGTATGTGGCAATCAGCTGATAATCTGGATGAGTTAAGTAGTGATCTTCAGATAATATCAGATGCCAGTAATTTCCACATGAAGCAGAAGCAGCAGGAGCCATTCAGCGTCAACAAGACTTAAACCCAGTGCCAACTGCTGTCCTGATAGATAAGTTCCAGTCAGGTGACACAGTCTTAGAGGGCCATAGTTCTGCCTGAAATCCCACAGAAATGGCTTAACAACTCAAACTAGTGAAAATGTCCTTCAAATTAGAACCAAAAATACCTCCATTGATTCTGCAAGTTCTCCCACCTGTGCAAACATATCCGCATGTAACTTGGAATGCCTGGAAGCCCACATGGCAGGAATATAAACCATTATTTTAAGCTGAACTTTTTTCAATCTTATTTTTCTGCTCTGCAGGCTCAGGGAATGTGTAGTGACTGTTGCCTCTTCGACTGTCACACGCCTCTACCTGCAGCTGTGTATGTCCTGCTCTCTCTTTAAAATTCTCCTCAATAACTCTCCAGCCTTGGATAGAAGCATCTGTAATTGTGTCAACAGACACGATCAGTTTACGATCTGGGAAAGCCGGAGCAACAAGTATGTAGCCACTTGAAATGTAATGCTAAAACGGAGAGCTGTGTCGTCAGTGCAAAGGTTGCTCTATTCTTCAGCAGCAGCACCTGAGTCCTGTGCCACCTTCCTCCCATTTTTAAAAGAACGGCTTAGCTTATATAAGGAAAATTAAAATGGTTTCCAAACCACATAATGTTTCTCTGTATTAGTTGTTTTGTTAAGTATGACTTTTAACTGAACGCCATGTTAGCATGAAGGTTTCTAATAATAACTAGTTGCTAATATTCTATCTGATTCAAAAACTGAAAATATCATTATTCTATTTAGTGGAAAGAAAGGAATAGAGAAAAATTGTATGAAATTATTATATTTCTGAGGTTGGAAATTCTAGATTTTTTTTTCAGTATATTGTGAGATTTCAAGCAGCTGGGGAAAGTGCTTTTAGTCAGCCTCCTATTGTTACTTTTGAATGAGCCAATACATAAATGGAAACTTTCTGCATAGAGATGAAAGGAACCAGGAAAAAAAAGCAAAGAGCATAATATGTAATAGCAAAGTAAGAGCACTGATAGGATTTACTGTCAAAATATGCATTTCCTCAGCAAGAACATAGTTCTCAGCAGGTAGGCCCAATACAAGAAACAGGTTGCCTTTGATAGATGTTTCTCAAAAACCAAAGACATTGTCAAGTAGTTCTGCCCTCCAGCTCTAGACACCATTGTGCCAGGATTAAACAATTCTGGGATTGATAATATTTAGAAATGTGATCAGGATTGTAATACTACTTAACAAAATAAACACATATTTATCACATTGGACTATTAAGGGTCAATAAAATAGATCCATAAGTGACAAGTTTATAATGAGTTTAATTTTAACACTTTAAAAATTATTTCTTTTCTAAATTGTTTGCTTAATTTTAGTATTGGCATAATGTTCTTGTGAACTGTATACAATTTACTCTTGCTCGTTCCGATGCTAATTTCTATACCTCACTGTCTGGTTTCAATCTGGACATTGCATTGTGATGTTATTCCCTGTCTCAAGTTTTTGCAAACCTGCTACCACTTGTTCTGTGTATTGTCAATAAAAGCCAACTAGCCAATGCTGAGCAATACAGTGAATAAAGAGGGACTTCCTGGGTCCATGACAGGAAGAGAAAGAGCAGGAAGGACAGGGGAATGCATGTGGAGAGGACTGGGGAATGCCAGGAGGGATGAGAGCAACCTAGGATATGAATGAAAACCTAGTGTGAAGTGGGAAATCTGAAAGGGAGGAAATTATACGAGCTTGGAGGTTCAGGATAAAGTAATTATTGTGCAGCATTGTGTTCTAGACTAATTAAATAGGTCCTACTCTCTCTGCATGGTTATTTGGGTATATAACCGGTTGAGGAGTAACCACTCGTTTATTAAAATAGTAATTCAATATTAAATAATAATAATCATTCAACATTTCAGTTTACTGTAAAATAAACAAACACAAAACATTAACAAAAGTATCCCAAAAGACCAGTAAGTTTGGTACTAAAATCATCAATGTTATGTAAGACTGTAATAGTCACATTTTTCTTTTCATATTATGTATGCAACACAAGGTACTGAACCTTCCAGATAACCACAACCTCAAATATGTGTACAGGTATGTCTTTTTGTGCATGTATGTATGGATGCATGTGTGTATGCATGTGTGTGTATGTCTGTGTGTATTTTCTTTTTGCTAGGTCTAGAAGATTTTCATTATTAGAACTTTTCATTTTGTATGTTTTAAAGAAAAATAACCAAAATTAGTATAATAAAAGCCAATATATGCCATCAACTAGTGTTACCATAATAATAATACAGCACAATGACTGTAATAAAGACTAATAAACATCATCTGTAGGCTATTCTTTAGCTGCTCAAAATGGTAGGATGGTTTGTCATTCAAAGCTTTTCCTAGAAATATTTTTAAAACCTTTTAAAAAATCCAAAAAACAAAAGAAAACAAGCAAACAAAAAACTCTTAAATATAAAACAAGAAAATATTCTAACTTGCATCCAAGTCATTAAGATTCTGTAGCTTTTTTGGGTGAAAGGAAATTGTTTTCTGGAATCTTATCTTGGACTAATTTTCTTGGAAAGTTAATAATAGTTGGGTCCTCTCCTAGTTTTTAAACCTTAATTGACAAAATAATCCTGGTATCAGATATGGTTATTATGTTAAATTCAACCACTCAATAACATGCAAACCTACATAGATAGCACCGAGAGAAAGGTCACTTATTCAAACTGAACAAGAAGGTTCAAGTGTTGCAAACTGTAAGAATTTAAATTAGAAAATAGAATTTATGAATGATTTTTAAAATAGAAGTTTTAAAATGATTTTTAAGTGTAAAGAAACAAACAAACAAGAACTAAAATGTATCATTAGTAGAATGTGTTGTTGGGAGAAGTCAGAGTACCCATATTTAATGCAATGTGGCCCTCTGTGTAACAGAGCACGAAGGCTTTAAGAGACACTTTCGTTCAAATGACTACAAAGTCAAGACGTAAGAAATGTTAGCTTCCCCTATACTAGTTACAAAGACTCTGAGAAAGAAACCAGGAAAATAATTCTACTCACAGTAGCCTAAAAAAACAAGGAAATAAAAGACTTTGCCATGAAAACTTGGAAACCATGAACTTCTTTATTGAAAAAGACTCTATAAGACAGAAAGATTTTCCATGCTCATGGATTGACAGAATTTTTAAAATGCTTATAATATAGAAGCAATCTAAAAATTAAATAAAATCCCAATGACATTTTTACAGAATTAAAAACATCAACAAGTAAACAAACAAGGAGGAAGAAGTAACCACTAAAATACTAGTCAAATTTTACTACAGAATCATAATAACAAAATAACATACTGTGTGCACACAAAAATGCACATGTTGTTCAAGAGAACAGAATACAGGGCCCAGAAACAAACCCACACAGCTGTTGTAATGTACACACTGCAGTAGAGGCAGACTCTACACTCACACAGCTGGTGTCACGTACACACTGCAGTAGAGGCCAACTCTACACTCACACAGCTGGTGTCATGTACACACTGCAGTAGAGGCCGACTCTACACCCACACAGCTGGTGTCATGTACACACTGCAGCAGAGGCCGACTCTACACCCACACAGCTGGTGTAATGTACACACTGGAGCAGAGGCTGACTCTACACCCACACAGCTGGTGTAATGTACACACTGGAGCAGAGGCTGACTCTACACCCACACAGCTGGTGTAATGTACACACTGCAGTAGAGGCTGACTCTACACCCACACAGCTGGTATAATGTACACACTGCAGTAGAGGCTGACTCTACACTCACACAGCTGGTGTCATGTACACACTGCAGTAGAGGCTGACTCTAAGGCCAGTGAGGCAGGGAAAATTGCACAGCCATATGGAGAACAATGAAACGAGGGCCCAACCTCTCACCCTTAAGAAAATCAATTCCCATAGGGTAGCATATACAGGGGGAGGAGGTTCCCCTCAGGAACAGTCATGGGGTGGGGGGAGAATGGGAGGATACAAGGGATGGGATAAACATTGAGATGTAACAAGAATAAATTAATAAAAAATAAAATAAAATAAAATAAAAATCAGTAACATCCACAGTGACAATTACAAAAAAAAAAAAAAAAAAAAAAAAAAAAGAAAGAAAGAAAAAGAAAATCAATTCCAAATGGACTAAAAACATTCAAGAAAGGCCTAAAATTGAGAAAACTTGTTACAGGAAAAATAAGAAAAACACTTCAGGTTGTAAACATCTGCCACAATTTGCTAAAAGGAATTATAACCACTCACTAAGCACCCTCATCAGCCGAGAAAGAGGAGTTCATGGAACTAAAAAGCTTCTACATAGAAAAGGGGTCAAGAAAAAGAGACAGCCTAGAGAGTGGACGAAAAAAATTCTAAACTAAAAATCTGACAGAGAATTCATATTAAGGATATGCACAGATCTATAGAAGTTAATATTCAGAAATCAAGCAACCCAATATTAAATGTGTTAAGAAAAAGAATGGACAATTCCCAAAGATGAAACAAATATCCAATAATGTTCAATACCATTAACCATAAAAAGGAAAACATAAGAACAATTGCTGATTAGATTAAGGAACAAAGGAGCTCCTTCATAATGCTGATGAGAATATAAATCAGTCCATTCACTATGAAAATCACTGTAGAGATTTATTTTAAAAACAAAAAATAGATTTACTGCATGACTCACCTCTACCACACCTGGATATTACTCAAAATATTCTAAGTGAACAGATCACAGAGATGTCTGCACAATGATGGTTATTTCAACACTATTCACAGTAGATGCTGATGAAGCCTAGTTTGGTGTCAATTAACAGAAAAATAATAAAGAAATGAAGCATATATACCTGAGAAAATGTCCTTGGTCATAACAAAGCTGAAATGATGTCACATCCAAAAAAGGATTCAACTAGAAATCATCTTATTAGGTAAATTAAGTCAGCCTCAGAAAGACTCTTATGAATCAAAATTTAGTAAAGTGGTTACAATAAAAACTAAAAATCAGAGCTGCTACTTAATGGCAGTTTGAGGATTCCAAGTTTTGAAATAAGTACAGAACATCAGCAGAAGATGAAAGTTTCAAAACCTTGTGTCTTGCTTCTTGCCTCAGACCTTTCAACTATGAATCCATTGCTCTGAATACAGAAAGTTAATGATAAAATTATTGAAAAAATATATATCTAATTCATATGTTACTTTTTTTCTTTTAAAACTCTTGTTTAGCAACATTGATATTTCATAGTGTATAAGAATATTTACAGTTTAAGGTTACTTGAACAGTACAAAAATATCTACAGCTGTGGGTCTCATATATTATAGAACATAAAATATATATGTTCTAGAACATATAATATATAAACATATATTCCTTCTTAAATATCACTAATTGAAGATTATCTTAGCTTTATTCATTTGCAAAACTTAATGTATTAAAAATATAATTGAGTAGTGTAAACTATTATCTTCCTAAATTTGTGTACATATCATTTATCCGCTCTTCATTGAAAAATATTATAAATACTTTGATTTCTCAATTTTATGTTCTAATTAGCTACATTGATCTTAACAGCATCAATCATATTTTTAAAAAAGGCAATAACTGAAGCTGTCATTCCATAAGATTTTAATTACATTATAAGCCAATTAAAACCAAGGATGCTGCTGCTAACCCTGACTGGTGTCTTCAGCTCTGTGAGACTTGTTTTTAGCATATTAGTGAATTAGAAATCATTTCTAAAGGGTTGGTATCTGCTGAGGAAGAAACGTACTAAGCAAATGTAAAATCACTATGCAGGTCCCTAGTACTGTGAGGGAAATTGAAAGGAAGGGAGAACAAATTAAGACTGAGGACATGCAATCACTGAAACCAGAGTTGAGACCTCTGTCTTTGTAAAGCTGATCA
This sequence comes from Acomys russatus, assembly GCF_903995435.1. Classification (NCBI taxonomy): domain Eukaryota; kingdom Metazoa; phylum Chordata; class Mammalia; order Rodentia; family Muridae; genus Acomys; species Acomys russatus. Next base: position 15,187,002 of record NC_067146.1, on the reverse strand, counting down.
CTAAATTGTGGTAACTCCTCACACGGTAGGCCTTGTGAAAACTCCGTAGTTCCTTAATCTAGTTTTGTTTTGTTTTGTAACTTCATCACAAGCCTATGATTCTCCAATTTTCCTCCTACAATGGCGCTGGCAACGGGCAGTGTAGGCATTGTTTGCAGAGAGGCACTTTTCAACTTGGGTATTTAGCAAGCATGACAGGCTCTATGTAACTGAACTTTTGTTCCCCAAAGATATACTAAAATTCTTCAAAAAGGAACAAAACTGCTGAAAGTGAATTTTATTTTTAAGTTATTCCATTATGAGGAGAAAGAAGGGACACTTTGTACTCAGGTCTGAGCTGCCAGTCATCCATATGCTGACAAGCCAGTACTTTTCCAGCAGAGCAGGCATGCTGTCACTGGAATTAGAGCTGCAGGGAGAAGGGACCGTCCCTCAGACAGGGCCACTGTGCTAGCTGTGATATTTTAAGAGGGCACTGCAGCCACAGCCATCTGACAACATACGGAATCAAGGCCACAAAGTCCACTGAAGGTATACCAGGCTTTTTTTTTCTTTTAATATTTACACAATATCCCTTTATAAATGATCTTGAAAAAAAAATCTGGCCCTTAAAATTGCCTGGAGTTTTCCACCACACCCTAAAGAGCCACATTCATGCATGGAACCAAAGGTTCCTCCTCAAATTCACCTGGAATGGGGTTTTATTGCTTATTCAGTTTGGTATTTTGACTTGGACATTTTGCAATTCCCTTTAACCCTTCTTCAGCTCCAGAATACATCCCACGGTTCCAGTCAGCTTGGTCAGTAAAGCTTATAATGGTTTCTTGAGCCTCTGATTGTACTTTTTTCTTCCTCAGCGGCTTCATTCTCATTTAATTTCTATCCTTCAGTGCATTTCCCATGTCCACTCTCTCCATCATATGCCTATAGTTTTGCCTTCAGTTATTAGTTTATATTTCAGTCCACATGTGCTCTGCTAACAGGAGACACTATAAAATCACATTGGCTGAACTGCTCTTGCATCAAGGAACATGAAGCAAGATACAAAACTTAGGCTTCTGTCAAGTAAGGTTTTTAAAAATAACTTTGAGGTTCTAAGAAGTGACCCACCCCAACAGCAACAGCCAAGTTCATACCATGACTTTAAATTAAACTAGAAATATGAAACCTGTCATGGTTTGAATAGGAATGCTCCTTCCCCAGAGACTCATGTGTTTGGCCTGGCCTATAAAGAGTGCAATTATTAGGATGCGTGGCCTTTTTGAGTAGGTGTGGCACTGTGTGTGAGAAAGTGTGTCATTGTGGGGGTGGGCTAGCAGGTCTCATATGCTTAAGGTATACCCAATGTGGCAACTCACTCAGTCCATAAAACCTAGAAATTTCTACATATATTTTTATAATTAAAAACAATGAATAATTTACTTTAATATCATCTCTAGTATTCACTTTTGGAAAGCTGGAAAGCACTTGAAAAACAACTTTCCTTATTTGGCTGTCACCAAACTTTAAAACTATTAAAAATGCGTGGAGCGCTCTCTTTATTCGTCCCAACACCCTGTCTGTAAGCGTTACCACTACGGTGCCTCTCCAAGCTGATGCATCCTAGGGAATCATAAACAGGGGAAAGCAATTGAGAACTCGTTTTGTAAAACAGATGACAAATTGACTCACATATATTCATCCCACATTGGGGATCCCAAAGTGTCATTTCTAAGATACTTATCATTTATTTTCTAATACTAGCCGTCTGCACAGGTGCCCTGCATCTACCTCTGCACCAGGGAGCATCTCATGAAGTTGCTTTCAAAGCCTCAATGACAGCATTTTCCAAAAGGGAATTCCATGGAAACACACCCCAAAGCAGTTATTAATTTGAGTTTTGAGAGTTAATTAAAACTAGAGAATGATTTCAAAATAAAGTAAATCTAAAGGATCATAGATCATCTGTATTCAAGACCAGAAAGAAACATTTATCTTGTTTGATTAATATTTTACTTGTAGGCAGAGAACCTGTGGGCTTCTCGGATAGAAACTGAAAAGAAATCTGGAAATGCATACATCTACTATGCATGCTGTATTGTCTCAAAGTCTTCTTTGTCTTCCAAAATTATGACTTAAAAAATTCTGTGACCTAAGGAAGTTACTGGTATGATTTTCCTTTTTGATCAGAGTCTTGGAGATTTAAATATTCAACTACTTTCATAGCATCAGAAGAAGTCTACACTAATCAAAAGGTGTTACTTAGGCTATTACCCACAAGCAGCTAAAAGATCAATGAAAGGAAACTGTGGATGTTGGAAGAAGATGAGATTTATCTCCATGATAAAAAAAACATTACACTTTAGCTACTTTCCTGAGATTCCTAAAGGTCATGGAAGATACAGCCTCTGTGCTCGGTCGCCCACCAGAACTAGAATGTAAGACCCCATTGCTGAAGACACCATGCTGGTGGTGGAACACAGAGAGCCTAATATGGAACTAAGCTGGACGTTCTCTTCCTACTGTCCAGATGGCTTTCCTGTGCTGCTGGTGCTATCCAAGCTTCCAGAGGAGAGAAAAGGCAGTCAGCAACAGTCTTACCCAGTTCTGAGCATTGCTGGCTACAATAGCAGCCCGACAGGCAAGGCGTATGCACTGCTGCCATAGTGACACGGCTGCTGCGGTCGTACACAACCATCCTCTAACTGGATTTGAGGCTCCAAAGGAAGATGCTCACACTTCAAACTGTAAACATGAGCAAAAGCCCATGGTTAAGGAATTCATATGTCTTCAAGAGAAAGCTGCTACTGATCTTCTGCTAAGTGGACACATTGTGCCCATTACACTGTCTTCAAAATAAATATTTGTGTTTATGCCCATAATTAGTATTCCTCTCAGCCTTAGTCAGGAAACACGTTTATGAGTTGGGAAGGCATTTCTGCAAAGACTGGCCAACAAGCTGACAGCAGGTGACTATTCAGTACTCATCGCTACATTGTATATCTGCATGGCCTCTTACAAGGCATTTTGGAACAATGAGATGGGACAAAAAGAATGCCATAGAAATGGGAAGAATGTGACTGTTTTCTGGATGGGGTATGGCCATTGCACTTATGAATATTTGCATCTTCTGTGATTTCCTGTGCCACAAAGAGCCCAAAAGCATTCTGGATGAAGAAGAATTTCATAATTCCTGTGACTCCCCATGGATTTATAAGTAGCTGAATAGTTGATAAGATGGAAAGACTCACAAGGTCTCCTCTCCACCCTCCAGAAACTATTGGCAGTGATAGGTGCTGGGTGCTGGAGATATAGTCTCCAATTTCATAGCCATGAAAAAAAAAAGCAGAAGATGTGTGGGGTGGTGGTGGTCATGGTGGTGGTGGGGTGTGTGTGTGTGTGTGTGTGCATATATATTATGGTTATTTTATAATATAAGGAGTGATAACACGTGTCATAAGATATATGTCATAAAGTAGGAACCAAAAATTGAGGCGTGCATATTTGGTCATGGGATAAAATTTCAGCATGGTAAAATAATATGAATTTACAAAATAACATTATAAATGCAGATGTTAGGAAATGATGATAATGGAACGGAAAACAAAAACCCTGATGATATACTGATATTTATTTTCAGCAACTCATTAAGAAAACTAATAAATTAAAGATTTAAAATATAAAAAAGTAAAAAAATTACAATAAAATAAATAATATTGTGTTTCTATGAGGATCCTATGATCTGCACTCATACAATTAAAATTCTTGGATTCTATTCAAAGATTTTTTTAAAATAAACGTAAATTAAAGCATTATTAAAAGCAAAACATAGCATTTTAAGAGGCATTCCTATCATTATCATTTGCTATAGATTATGTACATTTCTTGTTTCAGAACATGGTACCTATGCAATATGTCAACTATTGTCTCAGTAAATATTGCTTTTAACTGGGGTGTAACTCTGTTCTTACAGACCTTCCATGGTGTGAACGAAGTTCTAGGTTCACTCTCCAGCTCTTCATGAACTAGCTGTAGGGATGCACACTTACACTCACAGCACATGGGAGGAGGCAGAGGCAGGAGGTCAGAAGTCCGTGCCTAGTATTAGCTACGTAGCATGTTCAGGACCCAAGGATGGCAACAACAAAGCAAATAAGCAAAAACTCCACAACAAACACATTGCTATTTTTAATAGAAGGACATTGACTTGTTGGAGGCAGCAAGTGATCCTGCCAGTGTTAACTGACACAGCATATAAAACAAAGATACTATTAAAGTAATCAAGGCAGAAAAACAACCACTTAACTTGCCGTGAATACATCCAGAGACAGATGCAAAAATGCTCATTGTTCAGAGGTGCAGGTTTTCCCTGAATCATGCATGCATCAGTGGAAAAGTTTTGTCATTAGCACAGGACACTTTTTTCTTTTACTGGAAACAGACTTTTCAGTAATATATATTGATTATAAATTCTTCCTCTACTCCTCCCCGTTCACTCCCACATCCCCCCATCTGGGTGCACCCCATTTCTGTCTCTCAGTAGAAAATAAACCGGGCTTTCAGGGATGATAGAGCATAATACAATATAACATAATTTTAACATAAGGCAAAACAAGATAAACGTAGCAGAACATAAGGCAAAACAAGATAAACGTATCAGAATAGCACAAAAAACAAGGAAAAGAGCCCAATAAAAGAAGAAGACCAGAAAAGATATAAATTCAGAGACACACTCATTCACACAATCTTTAATCCCATAAAAACCCAAGCCTAGAATGTGTGTGTGTTTGTGTGTGTGTGCGCGCGCACGCACGCACGAGCGCACGCGCACCCATGCACACACATGCACGTGTACGCACACGCATGCACGTACAAAGGACATATGGAGTAAAATAAAAACAAAGAAAAAAGAAAAAAGGAATTAAGGAAAAAACAAAGAAAGAAAGAAAGAAAAAATAGCAAAATCAATGAGAAAAAGAAAAAAAATCATGACACCACATTATGAGACAAGGATCCTCTATAGATTCATTGGGTTTATTTTCTGAGGCCCTCTAGTGATGGACAAACAGCCTACCCTTAAGAGTAGCTTTTCTCCCTGTGATCCTCCTTCAGAGAAAACTAAATTTACATTTGCAAGTAGTTATCAACTGGGGAGGGCATCTGGGTTAGGGATGGGGAATGTGTCCACTTCTCCTCTCAGCTCTAAGACCCCATCTGGTGCAGACCCATGCAGGCCCTGTGCTTGCCGTCTCACTCTTGTAAGCTGATCTGTGTCCTCTGTGTCTAGAAAGCCCTGATTCCTTAGTGTCCTCTATGCCCCCTTACTCTTCAACTCTTCCCACCTGCTCTTCTGCAGGGTTCCCAGAACCCTGAGGGGAAGGATTTGATGGACACATCCTATTTCGAGCTGAGTGCTCTGAGGTCTCGCACTGTCTGCGAATTGTCTGGCTGTGGATATCTGTATTTGTTTCCATCTGCTGCACAAGGAAGCTGCTTTGATGATTGCTGAACAAGACACTGATCTGGGATTATATCAGAACATCATTAGGAGTCAATTTATTGCTACTTCCCTTTAGGAGAAGAGTAGGATTTGGTTTATTCCCCTGATCTCTGGGATACTTAGCATCAGATTCTTGGTCACCTGAGCAGCGTCAGGTTTGGGGCTCATCTCATGGAGTGGGCCTGAAGTCATATACTGGTTGTTTACTCCCACTAACTTTGTACCACCATGGCCATTGCATGTCTTGGCAGCAGGACACCATTGTAGATCGAAGGGGTTTTGTCTGGGTTGGTGTTTCCATCCTCCTTTGGTAGCATTCAGAGTGCCTTTCCTGAACCAAAGATGCTCACCTATATGGGTGAAGGCTCTTGGTAGCCACCAACTCAGCTTCTCTGTGTTCACTGAATTGTGTAGATGTTGTCTTCTGCAATGGGGCCTTGCTGTCAGTTTGTGGACAGCAATCTGTAGCCTTGGCAACAGCTTGGGTTGTTTTGGATTCCCACGGCACCTCTTTGACCAACAACTCACTTATATTGCTGTAGTCCATGCCCCACCCTGAAAGCTGTACTTTCTGACAAGGTATAACTAGTTCGGGCTTTGTCTTCCCTGTTACTTGGCAATTTCACTTAGATCACCTACACATGTGTATATATTTTAGTAAGCCTCCACTGCATTAATTTTCCATACTCCTCCTCAAATGATGCTTAGTTTTAGCTGTCTCTCTCAGTATTCTGTCTCTCCCCACCCTCTTCTCCTTTCTCCCCACTTGATATTAATGTTCTAGTGCCCCCAACATTCATAACTATCGAGTATATTTTCCTTTCCTAGGGAGATCTGTGTACCTCACCCACTCCCTTATTCTATACTTAACGCCTATGAGTCTACAGATTATAGTTTGGTTTTCATTGACTTAAACACTAATATTTACATAAAAGCCAATAAGTACATACAATATTTATATTTCTGGGTGTGAGTTACCTCAGTAAGAATGGCTTTTTTCTATTTTTCATCATTTGCTTGCAAATTATGTGATTTGATTATTAATTGCTTCATAATATTTCATTGCGTGAATGTAACACACTTTCTTTATCAGCATGTCTGTTGAGGAACATCTAGGTTGTTCCTACTTTCTGACCATTTTGAATAGAGCAACAAAATGTGGTTGAGCAAGTGTCTCTCTCATAGGATGGAGACTCCTCTGGGTACACGCCCAAGAGTGTCACAGCTGGACCTAGAGGTTGATCGACTCCCTGACTTCCTGAGGAACCACAGCCACACTGATTTCCATGGTGGCTTTATGGGTTTGTGCTCCCATCAGCAATGGATGAGCATTTTTCTTACTCCACGCCTTGCCAGCACGAGCTGCCATTTGATATATTGACCTTAGCCTTACTGATGCTTTTAAGATGAAACGTCAAAGTAGCTTCCATTACACTTCTCTTATGGATAAGACTATTGGACATTCAAGTGTCTCTCAGTCATTTGAGTTTCTTCTTCTGAGAATTCTCTGTTTCAATCTGTACCCTATTTTTTAAGTCAATTAATTTTTCTTCAGATCCATTGTTTTTATTTCTTTGGATATTAGATTTTTATTTGATATGTAGTTAGAATGATGGTGTCCTTTGCCATATAGAAGCTTCTCAATTTTCTGAAGCTGAGCTTTGTTTTAAATATTAACTTCCTAAATCTTCATGTATTTCCAGTGTGTACAATATCTGTTTGTTTTGTTTTGTTGTTATTTTACTAGAAAATTAAATCTCTAAGTGGTTGGAAATCCCAAATCTACCAAGGCTACAGAAGTTTTAATGTTTATGTGTACTTTTCTTTATAAAAAATACATACAAAATCATTTTATTTTTCTCTCCAAATAATGAAAAGGATTTGAGGGACTGTTTTGCAAATTATCCCAGACTATACCCACTGTCAGCTGCTGTTGATTGACCTGGCTGCCAAGGCATGGAATAAGCAATTTTTGTGAAGAAGATTTGATATGCCTGATCTGTTAGGCAAACAGCATAACAGGACACTCTATCTGAGAACTGGTCGGCTACCCTGTTAATTTATATGTGGTTCTTTTAACTTTGTGCTACTGTTGAGGATCATATTGATGGGCAATTGATTCTTTAAGAAGTGAACAAAAAGCCAAGTGTGATGGTACATGCCTTTAATCCCAGAACTCCAGGAGGCAGAGGCAGGCAGAGCTCTGTGAGTTCAAGCTCAGCCTGGTATGCAAAGTCCAGGACAGCCAGGGCTACACAGAGAAACCCAGTCTCAAAAAAAGGTGAACGTTTAATTCCAGATCCATGCGTTTTGTCTTCATACTCAGTAGGGTAAAAAATAAGCAAGTAGATATAATGTTATAATGATGGAGGAGTCAAGAAATTATATTGGCTTGTATATACACAATATTTCTGACATTGTAACATCATGGTAGTCATGATCATTGTGAGGCATAATCTCTTCAGAAACCAAATACATTCTGGTACCTAAGACATATTCAGAGTTCCACTCATTTTGTGTGTTTATGTTTCTTATCCTGATAACTTTTAGCCAAGCAAATTTCTACACTTTCTTACTGTCAACAACATCCCTGACTTTCATCCACACATCTCCCAGGTAGCCCATAATAAAAAATGTCAAGGAGACAGCTACCATATGATGCAAGTGGCTGAATTGCCCACAAGTGTGAGAGCTGGGTAATAGTGAAGAGAGGCCTCTATTTAAGGAATCCTGGTTCTCATGTCTAGAAATTTACTTAACATCTACAAAGCCACTAGACTGTGGGGACTGGGCCAGGCACTGTAACCATCTCAAAAGCATATTTTCACCAAAGTATTAAAAGTAATGAAAATGCTTAGTATTACTCACAGAAGCCACATTTATTGTTGAGCAATGTGCTTTCCCATACGCCTTAATAAGCCTAATGCACTCAGCTGTCTTCATGTCTTTTCTTTCCTTTAAAATAGCAGCGATTTCTCCAGTAGTAAACAATAGTGTGGTCGATTTTTCCAATCTTCTTATAATATTGGCATGTTCCTGCTCTAATCGCTGGCATTTTCATTGAAGTTCTGCCTTCCTGTGCCCAGGTTGTGCATCCTCCACATCTAGATGCACGCCTGGAAGCCTGCCGTTAGTATCAAAACCTAAATACAGATAAAATAATATATGACACTCTCAGTCTTTGCTGATCTCCTTCTAGGTTAGTAAGGCAGTATTCTTCAAAACCACAAATTAAAAACAGGCTTTGACTCTGGGGAAGCCTCCACATCAAATCTGCAATCCTTCAGTGCACTGCGCAGTGTGTGGCCTTCAATGTTTACCTCAGCTGCCTTGTTTGAGGAGGAAACTGTATCCATAATTCAGAATCTATTTTTCTGTCCTTGTCCATCAATACTTTAAATTCCTAGTAATATTTGCCTGTTTTATATGTAACATCTAGGAACAGAATATTGACAGTCAATCCAAGGACTTCCTTTGTCCGTTCAGCATTGATTAATAGCTAGTTATTTTTAATAAACCAAATAAAAAATAAATAAACATAAAAAGCTAAAAATTGATTTAGGGTACTCATTTAACATTTTTTAAAGTAACTAAAGGCAAAATAGTATATTGAGCCAAATAACTATTCTTTTAAGCATGTGTGTGCGTGCGTGTGTGTGTGTGTGTGTGTGTGTGTGTGTGTGTGTGTAGTATCTATGTGTGCGTCCATGTGCACATTACTATGTACATATGGGCATATGTATTTTATGGTACAAGTGTAGGTGGGAGGACAACCTGGTTGCGGATCCTCACATCCACCTTGTCTGAGACAGTCTTGTTTTCTGCTGTGCATGCTCTGCCACCTAGCCTGGAAATTCCTGACGTTTCTTTGTTTATTCCTGTCTCCCTAGAGGAATGGTCATTGTAGACACTCTGGATACATCCCCAGCTTTATGTGAGCTCTGGGGATTCAAACCCCAGCTGAGCAGCAACTGTTTTGTTTGTTTTTTCCAAAGCCACTGAGCCATCTCCCATCCCCCAAGGCTTTATTCTAATCTCCACAGCAAAGTTTCCCTCCAACTTAGGCACAGGATTTCAGAAGCAGCCACTGACAAGAACCTAGTCATCTTGAAATGCCTATGGCATGTTCCAATTATAAAATGCTGTGAAGTGATACTTTCCTCTGTGTCCTACGTGATGATCCACTCCAGAATACAAAAATGTGACATTTTATGCTCCAGCAGTGAAGCCTCAGCAGCTTATCCACCTCACAAAATGATGGCACAGAGCCAAGATTTCCAAAGTACAATTTGGAGGAAACTTAAATATACACTGCAATGTCTCAGCAGAGACAAAATTGGGATGTCAGTGCAGCACACATAGGACGATACAGTTTCTTAAGCTCCTGGGTTTCGTACCCATTTTAAGCATATCTCCTTGCATCCAAGAGCTCTTCAGTGTTCCTGCATCACCGTGTTGTTGCTCCTCCTCAGCTTCATCGTCTGCCCAACCATGTATCTTTCTTACTCGGTAGCTTCCCCCTAAATGCCCTTCCTTTATTTTTAAAAGAATACATCTCAGAGTTCCCTGGCGTCCCCAATCAATGTCGTCTCTCTATCTTCCTTCATTCCATCTCCTAGATGTATGCCTTCTTTTGTTTTTTATCTTGTCAGCGTGAATCAGCTATGCTGATTTAATTATTACTGGTCAGCTTGCCATCCATCAACCACTTGCAGGTAGCAATGATGCTTCTGTTTTAAAAGGCAGAGTGGAAATTCCACAATGGTGTATAATCACATTTTTGTTATATATGAATAGCAATATTTACCCTAGATGGTTGTTTGGAAATAATATAAACACATATATACATACATATGTACATACATATATGTATTATGTATATATGTGTGTATATATGTTTGTATGTATGAATTTGATATAGACTGAACTGTTTTGTTCAAATAAGTAATAATGAGATTATGTCCCCACTGGAAGCACTCGCTCATTCTCCCTCTTGAATTCCCACAAAGTACTCTGAAGTCAGAGCGTGAAGAAGATAAAGATGGAGGCACGGGGTGGCAGGGCAGTGGCTCTGGTGAGCTGAGCTAGTGCTGCGGAGAGGGCTGCAGCGTGGCTGTGTCTGCACCTCCAGCTGAACCATGTACTTGCCAGGTGGTGAGGAGGGCAGAGGCAGGCACTGAGCTCCAGAACAGCTGCTCCCTTCTCTCCTTCCACTTAATATTTGGGATTCTGGGCAGTTTGGAGGCAGCCGCAAGGGAGCACTAGCAGATGGCTGCCTTGCTATGGAGGTGGACTCTTGAACTGAAAAGACTACTTTTATAAAAACAAACAAACAAACAAACAAAAAAACCAACAACAACAATAAAAAATACAAAACCCCAAAACCCCTGACTATATTTAAAAGCCTTAAATATGATCTTTTGGGAGGCTGGGAAATTATATTTATGAATAAATTCACTTTTTAAAATTTGGGTTTTTAATTTAGTTCTTGTTTTCAGCAGTCTCTCATACAACCTATTAGTCCTAGGATAGCAATTTGGCATCCAAAAAAGAAAAGGGAAAAAGGTGATTTTGTCTTTTCATTATGGCTTTATCCATTTCAAAAATGCCATAGTCAAGTGACAAATCTATGAGGAAATTTCTCAGATTTGACCAACACTGACAGTACAGTATGAGGGTTTTTCTATAGGCATGACCATCTGTAAAACAGCTACAGAAGTTTCTTTTTCAGTTCTCATAAAAACAAATAAGACAAAACAAATTAATTATTAATTTTGTTTAATTTAAGTAGATTCAAAGCCAATTTTGACTAAATTTATATTTGCTTCAAAATACATCAAAATTCTCCTAAAGAACTAAGAGAAAGAGTAGAAAAAAAAAGAGTAGAGTTTGCATTTTTCTAGTGTTTTTGTGTGACTGCTGTCTTCTATTCAAAGAGATCATGTCCCCCACAAATAATAGATTATAATTATACAATATGTTAAAGTTTATAAAGTGTTTTTTACCTAAAACCATTTTTAATCTTTAAGGAAATCTTATTTTATGAGGAGTCCTTATATACCAGAGCTGCCAATGTATGCTTGATGAGAGATTGCAAAGCATTTGACTGTTCTGGCACACTAAAAGTGCACCTCGTTTGTTCAGGGAACTGAGGTTAAGCCCGGTGTCTCCTGCTTTAATCCACTGAATGATTCATTTCTATGTGCTAAAGTATGTTTAATGGGATAGTAACAGTTGACTATTTTCACAATAAGACATTTATGTGATACTTTGATTCAATAATATCATGGAAATAATTATCAAAATGACTTAATATTGTTATTGCTATCTTAGAAGATACCCCAACCTTCTTACAATGTTAGAAAATTAATATTAAGTTCAAGTAAATGCTTCAGAAGGGCTGAGGACATAGTTCAGAGCCAGCGTACTTACCTAACATGTATGAGGCTCTGGGTTTGATTCCTCTAAAAATATATTACGGTTAAGGTTTTAAAAAGTCATTTTCAAGTCTCTTCTTGGCTACTTGCTGTCCTTCCTCTGAGTGCCACCAGGTCTCCCCCTCCAGGGGACATGGTCAAATGTGAGGCACCAGAGTACGTGAGAAAGTCGTATCACACTATCCACTCAGCTGTGGAGAATATTCTGACCATTGGCTAGATCTGGGAAGGGGTTTAAAGTTTACCTCCTGTATTGTCCTTGGCTGGTGCCTTAGTTTGAGCGGGACCCCTGGGCCCAAATCTGCCTATCATATTGTTCTACTTGTAGATTTCTAGGACCCTCTGGATCCTTTTATTTTGCTGTTCTCCCATGCGCCCTCAGGAACAGTCATAGGGGAGGGGAATAATGGGAAAATGGCGGGGGGAGGAATGAGAGGATACAAGGGATGGGATAAACATTGAGATGTAACAAGAATAAATTAATAAAAAAAAAAAAGAAAAAATAAATAAATAAATAAATAAATAAAATAAAAATAAAAAGTCATTTTCAGTAAATTAACTCTAAATTAAAGACATACATATTCACTGATAGTTTGACCTATCAAGTGGCACCAATAAGTGATGATTGCCTCTAAGGACCATTGTTTTAAATAATGTAATAGATGGAAAAACTTAATCTTTCTAATTTCAAATTGTGATAAGGGTATTTATTTCCCATATCTGATTCTAGATACAAGAAGAATTCCACATACAACATTGCTTCCTGTATGAAGTGTCTCTTCTAAAACCCTAGTTATTCATGAGTAGTCTCCTATGTCTTTCTCCTTTGGTATAGTTCACTCCATACCTAATTGCATTTCTGACACTTGCCCAGAAACTTCTGGATCCACTTAGTTTATGTGGGACTTCCAAGAAGCCGTCTTCCTTTTTTTTTTTTTTTTTTTTTTTTTTTTTTTTGCATTCTGATTTACCAAAAATTCATACTGTGTTCTACTTTCTCATTCTTTTCCATATCTTGTCATCAATTTCTGCTTGACATTACCTGTCTGATATCTTGATGTTACCTAACTATCTGTTACATATTGTGTGTGTGTGTGTGTGTGTGTGTGTGTGTGTGTGTGTGTGTGTGTGTAGAGTAACTTAAGTCCAGCAACATCACTCACTACTCTGGAAAGGGATCACATCCAAAGACCTAGGTCTGTGTAATTTGACTGGAATATAGGCGCGTCTTTAGTACACACCTTTAATCCTAAACAGAGAAGTCTAGTTGAAGGGTAGACAAAGTAACAAAACAGAGAAATATTTGACAGAATAAGTCAGAGATAGGATGTGCCCAACTCTCATGAGAACAGACAGGGAGCAAGGTAGGGAAAGAGAGGGAAAAGTTGAGTTCAGTTAAGTGGAATTCAGTTGAGTTTGTACAGTTCTGTTCAGTTGAAGTCATTGCAGTTGAGTTCCTAGAGTTCAGAGGCAGTTTTTTCCAAGTGAAGCAATTCAGTCAGAAGCCACATGTGAAGTGACTTTGAGTCAGTCAGCTTGGAGAAAAATTTTGAGCCAGAACAGCTGAGTTGAGCTAGCCAGCAAGAGTTCGGAAAGATCTAGAGTTTGGAAGCTGAAGACTTCAAGGTCCAGGCTTGCAAAAGATTAGATTATAATGAGGCTAGAAACTCCCAGACCTAGGCCCTGGGATAGTTACATAGAAACTCTCTGGGCTCAACTCAAGCCATGATTCATAAAGATGGGATATAGCTCTCATCTCATCCCCTCATCAGAGGAAATAAAAACTACATTTATGTGTGTGTGTGTGTGTGTGTGTGTGTGTGTGTGTGTGTGTGTGTGTGTGTGTGCCCCCATGTGTGTACTTTTAGATTTAATCTATGCTTCCAATGTCTGAGTGGCCCTAAATAAATAGCTTATAGCTAATCATAATTCCCTCTCTGAAAAAAATGGCATTTTTTATCTATTTGTTGTTTTGATTACTTTTCATAATATATACCATCAGTATAATGTGTAGGCTAGAGTGTTCTGTGTTGCCTAGGTCTGTATGTATATGTGATCCTACTGCCTTATTCTTGCAACTACCATAACTAGAATCTCTTATTTCTATGCTCAAAATAAAAAAGGCTTTGTCTCGTACTTTAATCCCAGATTAGGATAACAATCAAATGAATGAACAAATATAAATTCAGTACAAGGAAAAAATTCAATTAGAACCAACACTTCTTAAAGTAAGCTCAAAGAAGTACTAGTTCCTAAATGTTCTTCAAGTTAAAAAAAAATTGAAGTTAATGCAGTTAATTAAACAGTATATCCCATGGTCACTTCTCTCAGTCATAATGTACATTAGCATGTTACAAGCTCTAACATGGAGGGGAAAAGACAGAACTAATGAAGCCATTGTCCAACTATCCCATGTGTATTCAACTGGAACACCACCATATGCATGAGTCGCAGCTACTTAAAAGCCTGCAGAAAGAATGCTTTGAGAAAAGCTTTGCAGAAAATGTTGGCCTGGAAATGAACCACAATTATCATCTTGGAAGTTATTTTAGACCTAGATTTTTAGCAATTAAAAAAAAAACCTCTCCTAACATTCAGAGGCATCGCAAACCACAAAGTATGTTCTTTCCAGCAGGAAGCTATGGGTCAAGAATGGTACAACTGTATTAACCCTCTAAGGCCAATTATTCCACAGCGATGATGTCAGGACTATGAAAACATTCTCCATTTTATACAGTGCCCAGTAATTACCTATTTAGGCAGTAGCAGATGTAGGACTTCATCTCAGGAAGAAAGGTTTAACAGAGCACTTTAACACAGTATGTGCAACTGTATAGCAAGCCAAGCTCTTGGGAGTCTCTGGAAATGAAGAAGGCTCTGCCTGCGAAAGACACAGCGTGGAGACATAGCTGCTGGGACTCGGGGACATTCGCTTCCCAGCATAAAGCTATTTGCCATGCACAAGGAAAAAGGGCAGTAAGCGCCTGTGGGCTGAATGTCTTGATGTTACAAGCCAACTGCAACAAATTCCAGAGGCATTGCAGGAATTCAAAATATTTTTTTTCTTTTTATGAGAACAAAAATAAGTTGTGTTCACCTTTATTGCTCGTTCATAGCCTCATTTTCTCAAGCAGGGCACCACTAAAACGTCTCAGGAACAGAGATCTAAACCATCCTTTTATCTTAATGAAAAAGTGCTTTTCAAATAAATTATCATATTACAAGTCACATTAATCTTATTTATTGGTTCTTCAAATTCAGTTTGCCCTACAGAATAAACCTTTCAAATCCCTATCTCTATCACGGTCCCATTTTTAAAGCAGGTTATAAAATTCTGTGAGTAGAAGTAAGCTCAAAGTAATTTTAATACATTTTACCTTTTTTTTATTCCAATGAAAGACAACATAGTTACTACAGCACTACCCTCTTACATTTCAGGTTTAATTTTTCTCACATGGTAAAGAGTCTTACACACTTGAATTTAAAACAAAACATGTTCCCTGACACACCAGCATCTCTTCTGTGTAGATGAATGGCTGGGTCTTAAACTTGCCAGACCTACAAATATAAAGATATTCATAAACAAACAGAAAATGTATTGCAGCCCCATTCTCATTATCTGAATATCATATGTAAAATAAGAGATTTGGCAGAAATTGTAGTGACTACAAAAAGGTCTTGACTTGATGAGCACGGGAGTTGAGATACTCTATACCCACTTAATAAGTCTCAAATCCAGCTAAGGATTAGTCTCTCAACTCCCAATTATGTTGTGTGCATCACTAGAAAACTGAAAAGTATCCTGTGTAGGACAATTTTCAGAGGTTTTATTTAACTTTTGGCATGGAACACAATTTTAAAAATAAAGCAATGCATATGATGTCTACAAATTCTCTTTGAGACAAGGGTTTGTAATCTTAGCAAGGTGAGTGAGAGACCCGTGGGTGACCGACCTTCCTGCTCTGTTCAATTCTCTTTGAGACAAGGGTTTGTAATCTTAGCAAGGTGAGTGAGAGACCCGTGGGTGACCGACCTTCCTGCTCTGTTCAATTCTCTTTGAGACAAGGGTTTGTAATCTTAGCAAGGTGAGTGAGAGACCCGTAGGTGACCGACCTTCCTGCTCTGTTCAATTCTCTTTGAGACAAGGGTTTGTAATCTTAGCAAGGTGAGTGAGAGACCCGTGGGTGACCGACCTTCCTGCTCTGTTCCTCCTTAAGTATCAACAGCTTTAAGGAAAATGGTCCAGCTTGGCTTCTGATGCAGTCAACAGGCTTAGCAACCCCATCCTTCAAGTTTTTATGCTCTTGACGGCCAGTGACCTTTATCTGCAGCTGGGGACTACATATTTTACTTGTACATCATGCTTCTGAGTTCTTACTAGTAATTCTCTTGTACATTGTAGATTTCACATAACACTGACGACTCCTTTGAGCTTTCAAAAGCACCGTATGATACAGAGTCCACATACATTTTAGTAACTCTACCACACGAAATGATTTCTGTCAGCAAGTTTTCTACTGAAGAGTATTATTTAATGTTTATAACCTTATGGTAACCTTACTTATTCTATATGTTGTGTTGAAAGTGGACTTACTGTGTTCTTCCCAAGGTCAGAATCTGAATTGAAAAATATTTCTTATCTTACTACTTGACTGTTTCCATAAGAGTCTGGAAGAAGCATCTCATTCATCCCTCCTTGGTGCTGGTGCAGAGAGGCATTTCTTTCATCTCATTCATCATATCATATTATTTCTTTTGCCTTTTCCAATTTGACCCCATCAATATTGTAGCTTTATTTGTCATCTTCTGTGTTATTTTCATTATCATTTAAGGAATCCAATGGATCTTTATGACTTAAAGAATTCAATAGTCCCTTTTGGCTTAAGGCATTCAATAGGCCTCTTTGAATTTCCATTTTTGTAACAAATGATATTTTAATAATCTATATTTGTACAAAAAACTAGTAAATCCTCTTAATATTATTAGATTACTCTAGGAATGTGCCTTAAACTGGATCCAAAGACTGAATTTCATAGTGCTTTCTAAATTAGTTATTTCCTCCAAAATAAAACACTCTCCCCTGAGTGGAGACAAGAGACTCTTTAGGAATATAGAAAACTCATGAAATTTAAAAGGTATAAGATGTCCATAAAGGCAACAAGACTTGTACAATGAACAGTTTCAGTGGAAGGAGAATTCTTCTGTAGAGCTGCCTGCAAGGTGGATAATGAGCTCTGGGGACACAGCCTGTGAGACTCATCGCCCATTGTAGGCGTTTTGCTTCTTTTCCTGATGTTTCAGAGATGTCACTATAAACTGAATCTAAGCCACCCCCAAACCACTCCAGCACCCACCACAGCACCTGGCATCGTTGACATTTTATTCCAGAGTGAATGAATAAATGAATGGTTATGTGGATAAAGAACATAGAACAGCTGAGTGAATTGATGTTTTTTTTTTTCATTCTGATATTTTCCTACATCTTCTAGGCATAAAAATACTTTAATATCTCTTTTGAATTTCAATTTCATACACGTGATAAAACTTCATATAGTACTTCTAGTTGGAGGTATCCAATGAAGGCCCTGAATTTCCCAAGATTTTTATTTTATCTACCCTTAGATAATTGTGCTTTCACTGTTGTTTCTTGAGTGTATCATAGATCTTAATATATTGAAAATATTTTGATATTTAGAAATATATCTCATTAAATCACATATCACTCAATGGATCACCATTCTGTTTGCCAGAAAGTAGTTAATGAATTAATAATCAGTTCACATTGTATTTCTTAATCAAAATTCATTGATTATTTCTTATAGCCAATTTTCCTGGGGAAAAAATCAGACTACTATATATGTAGTATATAGATTTAATAAATATGTAGTGAATAAGAACTATGTTGGGCCTTGTAGGAGTATAATTAAAATTTTAATCATCATTTACTTAGCATGCCAACATGTGATTTTATCAATTCTCTTTGGCTTATAAAGAGTTATATAATAAATAATGCTAAAGTCACTTTTTAAAGCTAATAAATTGATACCTAATAAATAGAATATAGGTTTTAAGATTAGTCATCTTATTTCATAGAAAAGAGGCCAAAAGGAAGGATTTTTATGGCAGTCTACAAGGGCAGTAATCAGGTGACATTTAAAGGCACAAGACTGTGTATAGAAGGTCTCTTGGAATTGACTCCCATCTCGCATTCATGCTTGTAGAAAAGGTGTAATATATATGTGTATTATATATGTATATATAGATATATAGTTATCTAATATTAGCAAACTTCAACATAGGACCACCTAAATTGTAATATAAGACTATATTTTCTAGGGCTTCCAGCTGTGTTGTTATGTTGCTTATGTGGGATGTTTCCAATTTCTTTTTAAAGGTGCTTAGTGCTATGAATTTTCCTCTTCGCACTGCTTTCAATGTATACCACAAATTTGGGTATGTTGTTCCTTCATTTTCACTGAATTTCAGGAAGTCTTTAATTTTTTTATTTCTTCCCTGACCCAGGTGTCATTAAGTAGAGAGTTGTTTGGTTTCCACGTATGTGTAGGCTTTTAGTTATTTCTGTTGTTGTTGAATTGCAGCCTAAGGCCATGGTGATCTGATAGGATACAAGGTATTATTTCAATCCTCTTGTATCTGCTGAGGCTTGCTTTGTGACCTACGATGTGATCAATTTTGGAGAAGGTTCCATGGGGTGCAGAGAAGAAGGTATAGTCCTTCCCAGGTACATACTACACTGCACACAGGAAAACAGAGGCAAAAGGGAAATTCATGACTCCTAAGAATCGAAGCAAGTGTGTCTCCTTTAAGTACTTCCAGCTCCGCACAGTTCACCCCATCAGCTCCACGCAGTTCACCCCATCGCGTGACTGCTTTAACCGCCGTCATTACATCAGCTTCCACCTGTAGGAAACTAAGGAATTTAACGATTTTGGTTAAGCCTGCTGACATTTATCTAGAACAACAAAGCCTTTAGGCAAAGTTATACATGCAATTAAAATACCTGTTATAGGGACTACAGCACGGGCTGTAACAAACTAATTTAATGGGGTTCAATGCTGCTATAAATTTTCTAGTTTCTGTTTATGAAACAGTTTAAATGATGGAGGCCGTGTTTTTTTATTTAAAATATACTTTGATCTTAATGAATAGATACAAGTTACCGTGTTATATCAACTTTTTCTTATAACCATTCAATTCTCAGAATATCAAGGACTTAGGAAAAAAATTGCAATCTTCATATATTATTTCTTTCTAATTTCATACTGAAGAACCCATTATAAGTCCTTGTGAGTAGGATAATTACAGTGACACGATATCATCACTATCATCATATTTAAATAGTCCTCGATATAGACATACAATTTCCTACAGTATCTCAATGAGCACATAAAGTAGATATTACAGTCTCCATGCGGATTATAAAGAGGTGAAAAACAATATACTAGAGGTCAGAATTTAAGCGTCTTTTTTTTAACTCCGAACTTTTATTCTATAGATGAAATGACAATGCATTTAGGGGCCATCGACACTTTTGTTCCACCCAACAGTTGGCTCCGCATCCAGAGCCCATACGGAGGTTACTATGATAGAGAAGCTTCCGTTAGCCAATGACTGAGTCAGGCCGAGAGACTCCTCTGCAGACCCTCCACGCCGAGTCTCTGCGAGGAATGAGCCTGGCTGAGTCATTATTGAGACACAGTCACCTGCTACTGTTTTTAGTAATTTTACATTTTATGCATGTATTTTATATTTATTCTTACTTGTTTGAATAAAATGGCAAGAAGAGCAAAGCAGGCAAGCTAGAATCATTTTTATAGTAATTCAGAAAAAAAAAAGGTAGCTCTGATTGAAAGCATAAACTAGTGAGCCCTGAGTTATTTTCAGCCTATCCAGTGACCTCACTGCTGCTTCTCCCTGTGGACACAAAGCTGCATATGGTTGTTTCTTTTGCAGGTCATACTCTCCTGTTTAGCCCAAATCTCTAGACTACAAAGGTTTGTAATGTTGTAAGGATCACTTTTCTCTTAAGACACTCATTGCCATCAAAAGAGAGACATAACTTGGGCAACTTCACTTCCAGGTATGAAAACACACATTTCATTTGCAAACCAAGATTATTGGGTAGAAAATCTACATCAAAACTAGAAAATTAGACTAACCGCTTAATTTAAAACACATATTCATTTCATAAATGGGGAAATGAAACAGTGATATTTCGAACAATAAGGGTTATGCTTTTGAATATATGGTGCACATCAAATATTTTCCAAGATAGAAGAGAACAGTTCACTCACTTCAGCAGCCATTCACTTCACTAGATGTATTCAGGAAAGATTTGCTTCACGTAAACATGCTTAACCATCTACTGTGTGTGTGTGGAAAATCTTCCTGTGGTTGAGTTCAGCCAGAGGAAAACAAAAGAAAACTATTTTATTTTTAAAGATGAATATAGTCCAAGAAGTGGCTGATAAATGCTTACCACTGAGGGTGTGAAACTAGTTGTAAATCTAGTTTAATAGAATAAGAGGAAATGGCAGATGTGGAAAATAAATCCTTCTCACAGTACTTTCAGACACTGATTCAAGACAGTGGTCCAGGCAGGAAAGCCCCCCTTATCTGGCTTCCATGACAAACATTATGTGGATGCCTGTGACTTTACACAAGCATATCTGGTCGGAATCTCTGAGTCTCTGTCTCCTCTCATTCATATATATATATATATATATATATATATATATATAATTTATTCATATTACATTTCAATGGTTATCCCATCCCTTGTATCCTCCCAATCCTCCCTCCCTCTCATTTTCTCCTTACTCCTCTCCCCTATGACTGTGACTGAGGGGGACTTCCTCCCCTGTATATGATCATAAAGTATCAAGTCTCTTCTTGGTAACCTGCTATCCTTCCTCTGAGTGCCAGCAGGTCTCCCCATCCAGGGGACATGGTCAAATATGAGGCACCAGAGTTCCTGTGAAAGTCAGACCCCACTGTCCACTCAACTGTGGAGAATGTCCTGTCCATTGGCTAGATCTGGGTAGAGGTTTGAAGTTCATTGCTGGTGGGAATGCAAACCAGTACAGCCACTTTGGAAATCTATCTGGTGCTATATCAGAAAACTGGGAATAGGGCTTCCTCAAGACCCAGCTATTCCATTCCTTGGAATATACCCAGAAGATGCTGCAGCACACAACAAGAAAATTTGCTCAACCATGTTCATAGCAGCCTTATTCATAATAGCCAGATCATGGAAACAGCCCAAGTGTCCCTCAGTAGAAGAATGGATAAAGAAACTGTGGTACATTTACACTATGAAATACTACTCAGCTATTAAAAACAAGGAATTCCCAAAATTTGTGGACAAATGGATTGAGCTAGAAATGATCATAATGAGTGAGTTAACCCAGAAGCAAAAAGAGTTAAATGTTATATACTCACTTATATCGAGACACTAGCCCAAGGGGCATTTCCCATGAAAGTCTTCACTAACCAGGAAAGTGGGACAGAGTGGAGGACATTCTATTGGGACTCTAGGTGAGAGAAGCACAGGAGAATGGCAAAATAGAAGGATCCAGAGTGTCCTTGAAACCTATAAGAAGAACATTATGATGGGCAGATCTGGGCCCAGGGGTCCTGCTCAAACTATGGCACCAGCCAAGGACAATATGTGCAGTAAACTTGTCTCTCCTCTTAAAGGCACAGACCACATATCCATGCTGGTGCCAGTTCCTGCGACCTCTTAGTAGGCACTGAATATAGAAAGACTGCTCAGTAGCAGTTTTGATTCCTCCCACTGATCGGAATCTCTGTACCCTTTGATAACATAATAGTGTCCACAAAACAAAACTATAACACCAGTCTGCAAACTTCAAATTGTCTTAAAGTGTTAAGTGTTTCCATTGCAAACCCCCCCCCCAAAAAAAAGGAGTACACAAGGGAGGTGATAACTTTGCTCATTAGCCTATCACAAATCACTCCACATTGTAAGCCTGTATCAAAACATTGCATTGTACCTAATATATGTATCTGTGTGTATATATACTTGTATGAAATCATTAAAAATAAAATTTTAAATTCTGTTTCAGAAAAAAAGGCATTTTTCATTTTTTTCATTTTTAAAAAATGTATTTATTTTATCACTTTACAACCCTCCCTCCTCTCCTTCCAGGCCCACACTCATGCTCCTCCCAAGCCTTCCCCTTCCTTCTCGGTGACTGATGCAGAGGCTCCAAAGGGGTATCAACTCACGCTGGCACATCTCCTCCCATTGGGGCCCATGGGGTCTAACAGAGACTCAAACCACCAACCAAAGAGCTCAGGCTAGACCTAGACCCCCTACACGTATGTAGCAGATGTTCAGCTTGGTCATCATGTGGGTTCCCTAACAATGGGAGTAGGGGATGCCTCTTGACTCTGTTGCCTGCCTTTGGATCCCTTTCCCCTAGCTGGGCTGCCTTATCTGGCCTCAACTTGAGACCCACCCCATTAGAGAGAGCCAACCCTGGACACTATTAATGAAACTCTGATATGCTTGCAGAAAAAAGATAACATTTTATAGTTTTAAAATAAGATCTTATGCTAGCATCATATTCAAGGGGAGGAGGTCCCCCTCAGTCACAGCCATAGGGAAGGGGAATGGGGTGAAAGCAGGAAGGAGGGAGGAATGGGAGGATGCACAGGATGGGATAGCAATTGAGATGTAATATGAATGATTTTATTTTTAAATAAAATAAATCAGTAAATAAAATGATATCTTGAAAACAGTTCATCTCACTTACTTGTCCAAGTAACAATATCTATTGAAATATCTACTGGAGGAAAAAAACTATGCATTTATTGTATGTGACATGTACACCGTCAGTACAGAGAAAAATTTCCAACTATCAGAGTAGTAAAAGGAATAGATGAACTTATTGTGTTAACATGTTAATTGCAGGGTTCTCTGTAGGATTTCCACATGCTGTCCGCTCTTCCTCTCTTGCTTCCCTCTGCTCCCATACTGAACTTTCATGGAGAATAACCAAGTGCCTCCTCGAGAAGGACTTGGATTCTCTACTTACCAAACTCTGCCAGAACTCCACAGGTCAGGCTGAGTTCTGAGACGTGTGTTGGTGTAGTACATGAGGCAGTGTTTATGGGGCTTGTGTGCATTAGAAAATGGACTAAATGATCCCTTACCTTCTTTCATTTCATTTTCATTACAACCATATAAGTTGTTTGTTGCTGCTATTATCACCTTGGAGTTTATGAAACTAGGGTAAAAAAATGGTGTACAGTATGCAAATATCTAAGCAGAATACTTATAAATCATGGCTTCTTGAGCACCCCACTCCTTCAATCAAGAATCTGTTCCAAGTTCCCAGGATAGTAATTCAATTTGTCCTGATAGCCTGAAGAATCCAACCCTTGTTTTATATCTGCCCTTCACAGCTTCAATCACCATTTGTCCCAAGAGTAGAAATTTCATTTTTTCAATGAGTCTGGCACTACTAAATGGCACAAATGATCACCAGCCTGAAAAGTTGTGCAATCTGTATGTGTGTGTGTGTGTGTGTGTGTGTGTGTGTGTGTGTGTGTGTGTGTGTATAAAATGAGATAACAGTTCTGAACATAAAGCATTCATGCGTCATTAAATGTACATAAAAGAATAGTTTAAGATTCAACATTAAGTTTTAGAGTTCTCAGACTATGCATACAGAGAAGAGATATGTATATGCTCATTTGTTTGATTATTATTTAGCACTCTTGATACATTGTAGAGACCTTGGTATCATACCCACTTGAGTCCCAAGCAATTCATTTCACTATGTAAATTCTTAACCAAAACAATATGATGAGCATTCTGATATTGACAAAAGTCAGGTAGAAGTAGCTTCCCTACTGAAACCACTTTCAAATTTTTCTTTTGTCATACTAAATTTACTTCACAAAATATACTTCCAACAGATGCCTGTCAAAAAGATATTGAATTTCAGATTATAAATAATCTGTGGCATTTTCAAAGTTAAATTTCAATAAATCAATTTGAGTTTCTGAACAATAGAAGAGTTTCAGTAAGAATCTAAAGTCCTAACTGGATATTCAGGCTTGCCTGTTGCAGTAGCCAGAAGCAAAGCCGCCTCTGCACGGCTCAATGAAAACTGTGGCAGCCATCAGAAAGTCACTTCCAGAAACAAAGTATGCTTCTGTAATTTATTATCATCACTTCCTTGCTGTGGACTTGGGTGGCTGATCCTACAAAACTATATCACTTGAAGAGACATATATAAACACACAGGAGGAGAAAACGTATTAGAGTATCACCCGATGGCAGCAAATGCAAGAGAGCACACGTGCATGCCTTTGGGATTATGTGGCTTTGAGAAGGGTGCTTTCATTAAAAGAGCGAATTAATTGCACATTGCAGAGACATCAGTGGAGAACCAGTTTCAAGGTCAGTGGACATATTTTGCAGGCATCTTATGGTCCACAGATCCAATTCTTAGTAGAGTCAGAAGGACACACTACTCTATACTCTACGTCTACATGTTAATAGATCTGGAGTTGTTGAAATATGAAATAAGACCCCACTCTCCCACCTCTAATCCTGTCCCCTGCACAATGGGTCTTCCCGGGGTCTCCTCACCTTCAAGATCAAGGTGGATTACTAGGCCAGAGAACCTTATGTTTGGTCAGGTTACATCATAGAATATCTAGACACCTCAATGTCTCAGGGCATTCTTTGCTTAATAGGTAGATTCTCTGGCCTCACACTGATGCAAACTGATTTAGGTCTGTTAGTTTCCTACTGGAAAAGACTGAGGCTAGCTACATGGAAAAACCTGGACAAACAAATGCCAGCTGCCTTAGGTCCTGGGAACCCACTTCAGACTGGGTTATATGAGTGTAGTCCAAAAGAATTAGACTTCCTCTCTTCTTAGTGATATTATGAGAATCCCTAGAAGATGCTCAAGTTTAGTGCTTTAAAAAGAAGTATTGCCCTTTATGATAAAGGTACATTAATGTATGTCAGCAGGGATACTTGCTTTTAGATGAAGCTGATTGGTCCAGCGCCCGATGATTTTGTATTCTGTACTTTTGTTGTTTATCTGGTACTGGAAGATGTCATAGCGTCCAGGAGCATCTCCATTTTCATTAAAAGTGACTGGTGTACCAGCGCTGCCTATAAGGATTTGGAAACCACTGTTAATAAAGTCAATAAGCCCATTGGGTTTATTTTCCTCTAAGGAATAAAGGCAGATAAAAATACATTGTGTACAGTTAGTGATATGAAGACTGTAGTCCATGCAAGGTCATTCTTGATAGTACAATATCTTTTACATGAAATTCAACCTAGATGCACATATAAGAATAAAGTGGGCTTTATTATATATAATAGAAGGTAAATGATGAGTAGCCAAGGTAAGTAATATACAAACCACCTAAATAAATAAAAACTGATAGTCTGAATATCAAATCCCAGCTATGTAGAATGTGGCCTAATGGTGAAAGTGGACATGTATAGAAACATAACACCCACTGTACAACCTGAACTACAAATATCAACACAAAATTGACAAAGCATCCACCCAGAAGCCTAAACCCTTGACTTCATGGCAAGGTCGGCTCCAATACAAAGCAAGTGCATTGTTGAAGACCCATGTTCAATTTCAGTAGAACAATGCAAGTTGCTGCTGGAAACCTCCGCTGAGCGAGTCAGAGCAAGCAGTGGAGAGGCCCAGCTCTGCCCAGATCATCAAAGTCCCATGATTCACTGTGACGACTGTAATGGTGGCAGAACAGCAGGATGCAAGAAATTTAGTCTCTTCTGAACCTCATTTCTCTTGGAAGCTTTCATCTTTTCTCTTGATAACTTCTGCTCACTTTTACTTTCCCTCTTATTAACTTTTATATAATCACAGGTGTAAGAGTGAAATGGATCGAGCACCTCAATGTTTTCTCATTCCACCTCACTGTCTACGCAGTCTTTCCTTCTCTCTAATAGGCTTTAGACCTCCCTTCATCTCTATGGATTATTCTTTCTCTACTTGAAACATTGAGATGACAGCAATCCCTTTACTTGCTGCCTATCTCCACCCTGCAGGCAGCCTTTCCTCAAGGGATATTGGATTAAATTTCTCTTCTGCAATGCAGTTTCCTCTTCCTGCTATCCCTTTCTACATTGTAGTCTCCAAATTATATACATTTAACAAATAGGTAAATGTTATATATTTTCATCCTTCAGTAGTCTTCCTGATTTATTTGCAAAGTTAACCTTCATGTTTATAAAAAATTTAAATGTAACTTATCAAATGACATGAAGAATTATATGAAATATAGTAACTTGTATATAAACAGAGGGCTACAAAGTGTGGAATGGAGTGTGTTCGTAGAATTTAACAGAGAGGTGTTTATTATAATCCCATTTTCCTTACTTTATTCTAAATTCTGAGCAAGACATGAAGTCTCTAAGGAGACCACAGGTATATCATACTATCCTGAACTCCAGAGCCTAAGGAGATAGCATAGTCAGCAAGATGGGCCACTGGCATAAGAAACAGAAGGTGACATGCTCACCTTGACTTCCCCATTCATTTGTACAAGTTTCTTCATGTACAGTAAAGAGCGAACAATGCACATGAATAAATAGTTCACATGTTTTGTTACAAATTATTATTTTCAGGAATTTATGTAGGAAATTATTTTATAAATCAATAATGGAAGGAACTGAGGAAGAAAACAAACCTGTCTAATCAGCCACTATTATCTTACTATTCCTTAAATGCTCATGAATAAAACAACTTTCTATTACTGAACAAAATTTTTATCACCTCTGGTGATGTCAGCCTGGTTAAGCTCTTATATATTTCCTGTGAATTTCTGTGAAATGGGAATAATGGCATTTTTTTCCTCATAGGGATTTCATGAAATTTAAATTAGTCAAAATCTTGCAAAGTCATTTGTGCAATGCAGAGGATAATTAAACATCATGATCTATGTTTAGTGAATATCAATGTTCACTTGCAGAAAGAATATGAAAAGTCTTTAAGTGATGCCTAAACAGTTCAAATAACAGGGGTCAAATAACAGGTTTATTATTTTTAAAAAGTGCCTATGCTATGAACACCATAATGATATCAGTTTTGGATATTTATACATCATTTTTAAAAGTAAGACTATATTTCATTTTCTCTTTCTGATATTCCATTGTTGTCATTGTATTGATCAGAAGACTGCTTTTTCATCTCTCATGCCACAGTTGTTCACAAGAAGGAAGCTGCCACTTTTGCAATATGCAGAGGATGACAATGTACTAGGTTATGTATAAACTTAGTACCACCTGCTTTGGCATAATATTTTCTCAAGTTAAAAGAAGACTTGCTGCTATTCAGGCAAATTGATACTGTCCCCCAAAATAGTAACTTTTAATTTAGATGCTTTGATATCATCTCAGTATCAACTTGTACCACATTTGACAATGCATTAAGAAGTAATATTTAAAACTGGTCAAGGATATAGATTTTAAATTCATCCTGCATCTAAACCCCCAGTTCCATCACTTAGTGAATGTTACTGTTCTGAGTATCATGCTCAATTTCACCCTGTCTCACTTTTCATATGCGTAAACTAAGCTGATTGTAATCCCTACACAAAAAGTTACATGATTAAATGAACCAACCCGTGTAAATACACAGTAAATATCACATAAAGATAAATTACTATCACTCTTGTTTCATGGCATCCTGTGAGCAAATATGATTTTTATGATATTTATCTTACTAATACCTATGACTTTTCAATAGAATGTCAAATAAAATGAAACTCCAGTTCCTCTACCGCCCCACATTTTGGCTCACCATTCTGTCTTTTCACAATTCTTCTCCCTTCTCTTAACTCCCCTTGACAATTTATAGTTCAAGCCATGCGCGTGTAGAAACTTGACCATACAAACTGGAAGGACACCTTACTACCTCTTCCTGTCCAACGTGAGTCAGCCAACTTCTTCACTTCCCTCTGCATAGCTTACTATTCACCTTACATATCAGCATAAATTGTTTTGAGGGGTATTTATTAGGAGGCCACTAGGTGCTCAACACAGAGTGTCCTTCTACTTTTCTCACAAGCCAACGGTTGCCTTTGTGTAAACAGAATGCCTCCTGTCATCTCTGCAAGCACTGCATCAAAGTTAGCCCTTAATATGGAGTAAGCATTCCAAAAATCACAAGCAGAGAAGAAGGAGGTACCTTCCTACACTCCCAAGCAAACTCTTGCTCAGCTTGTTCTTAAAATTACAAACTTGATCTTCATCACCTCCCTTCTTTCACATTGTTGTCCGTGTCTCAGTGGAAACCAACTCAAAGCTATAGCATATGTTTGTGTGTTCTCTGAGTTAATTACTTGTAGCCAAAACATCTTTTTGACTCATCAACCTTACATCTTCTTTTCCTAATCTGCCTTCTGGTCCTGGTTAAGTGCACATTTGAGTTACTTCAACCTTCTCACATAAAAAGCAAGCACCACTGAATGCTGACTCACTGCAGACAAGTTCCCTAGTACTCTGGACTGTGAAACAAAGAGCAGCCTTGATGAGCCAGGAAGAGCTCATTAGTGCCTCGTTGCTTTCCACAGCTTTGGCATCTGTTTAAAAAAATCTTTTGTTCTGAACCTGGCAACTTAAAAAAAAAAAAACAACCAAACTAAGTGGTGTTTTGCCTAGAGAAATCTCAAACATTTATCAATTTATATGTTTTAATAAAAGCAATGGTAGGAAATACAGCAAACACATTTGAATTGAGGCTGTTTAGATATTTATTTATATAATATAAAATTATACTCCATCAGATTTTCTCGTTCTATTTCATTTTATCTTGCACTTTTGGTATTTCATACATTGTGTAACACATTATATTTTTAAAAAGGTTTCTATCCATGTAGACCTGTGGGAAAAAAAGGGGAAACAACCAAATAGATTTGTGAGGCGACATTTTTACTAGTCAGGAACTGCCCTCAGGGTCTATACATCTCCTTGAGTAGTTTCTGTTCAATAGGGAACATGTAGAAAAAATTTATATTTTTATTACTCAACATATCATGAACTTCTAATATGGTTCTGTAGGGAAAATTTTACATCAAATGTTGGTTTCTTTGAGTGTCATGTGGGGCAAAAGGCATGTGTCTTGGGATTTGAAGACAGAAGTTCGATTTCTACATCATCTAAATGGCTGTGTGCATCTGAGAAAGTGACCATACAAACACGTGAATCTGAGAAAGTGACTATATTTACATGTGTATCTGAGAAAGTGACCATACTACATGTGAGTCTTTTCTCATCATCAAAGTGAGCATAATAATATCAGCTCCTCAAAGCTACCCAAGGGTTATATGACATGCCATGTAAAAGTCATTTACTATGTGACTAACAAACAACAGAGCACTGATGGGAATGAAAACTGTCCTCAATCTAGCTCACCCTTTGTCTACATGGTTGTAGACTTGGTTCATGTTATATCGTTTCCTCATTGGAAAATAAAAGAATTTTAGAATAATTTATTTACTTTTAGACATAAAAAAGATAAGTATACTTTTAATTGTCACTTAAGCTTGTCTTTTTAAATTGTTCTTTCTTTCACATTTAGTGTCAAACACCACTGGTTTGTAATCTCATCACCACCTAGAACATGAGGCAAGGAGAAGAAACTAAGAATGAAATCAGTTAATTTATCAGGTTTAGTACTTTTGAAGATTATTTGAGATTTAAATAATTGACACAAATCCAATATAAACTAATAATACTCAACAAAATTATGGTTATTCATGCTTTCTTTTCCCTTATCTAATTTATCAAGCATGCATTGCAACTAGTAAATAAAATCAAATATTCAAATTGAATTATACCACAACATAAGTGTTTAGGAATCAAAATAATCTCCACAGACCTTTGTCTTTGTTTATGTGTTGTTTGTTTGTTTGTTTGTTTTCGAGACAGGGTTTCTACTTGTAGCCTTGGCTGCCCTGGACTTGCTTTGCAGACCAGGCTGGCCTTGAACTCACAGCGATCCACCTACCTCTGTCTCTGTGAGTCCACAGACCTCACTTAATCTCATCTTTAAAAGGATTTCACACTGGATTTAGCATATCCATATCTCATAGTTTTACATCCATCTATTGGCTTTTGCATTAGTTCAATGCACTTCAAACTTTCATTTCCTTCTAATTTTCTTGCATAATATTATCTGCTATAAATATCTTCATCTTAAAATTGTGCTGTCTAGTAACTGTCACTTCATAATTCACCAACTCTTGTTGCTGGTGGCCACATTAAAACATCACAGTCAGAAAATCTACCTTATTGGAATAGCCATCATTACTTCTTCCCAAATGCCACTCATAAACAAAACCTCTCTCCTGGACTTGATTTAAACTTGATTGAATACCTTTCACTTGTTTCTCACTTAAAAGCATATACATGTACCCACATCTGACTGAGGGATCAGGGGATGCCAGATCTAGAAATAAAATCCTAAAATAATAGCCACACTGTTCCATTAGGGAAAAATATAAGCAAACAATTATGTCTGTCTATTAATGGATCCTATCTACAAACTACTGCTAATTTGCACATTCTTTCTTTCTTTTCCATTAACCTGCTCCAGCCAATTATGATATTTCTATAAACCCTACTGCAGTACTCAGTATTCACATTAAACACTCTTGTTCACTTTTTAAAAATATATTTTATTAATTTATTCATATTACAACTCAATTGTTATCCCATCCCTTGTATCCTCCCATTCCTCCCTCCCTCCCGTTTTCCCACTACTCCCCTCCCCTATGACTGTGACTGAGGGGGATCTCCTCCCCCTGTATATGCTCATAGGGTATCAAGTCTCTTCTTGGTAGCCTGCTATCCTTCCTCTGAGTGCTGCCAGGTCTCCCCATCCAGGGGACGTGGTCAAATATGGGGCACCAGAGTTCGTGTGAAAGTCAGACCCCACTCTCCACTCAACTGTGGAGAATGAGGAAATTCCTCTTGTTCACCATTTTGATCATCAGCCGAAGTGATACCATGAGTCAACCTCCAACTCTTCTCTCCTTAAAATTTATCCAATGGCTTCCCATGTAATTTATATTAAAACATAAATGTCTTATCATGGTTTTCAAGGTCCCTCATTTTGCTTATCTGATTCATATTCTATATTTCTCTATCCTAGTCTTATTTGTCTTCACTAGGTCATGAAGCTTGCTCTGTCCCAGGGATTTCATAGGCTCTTCTTTCTCTCCTTGGATCTTCAAAAACACCTCTTTATTATCCATATTCTGTTTCAAATAGCTCAGAGTAAATTCACACATAATAGGGCCAGTATTCTATCCCTATTAAGCACTATAACACACGGCTTTTATTACCTCCGTGGCATTTATATGTATCTAAATTATACCAGGTTTTTAAATGACTTGATACACAATGCTGGATTATATGACTAAGCTTAAGGGGAATTTTCCCAGAATGTTTACTACTGTGTAAGTAACATAGGACTACTGATTAAGTGTTAGAAGCTATATTGAATTTTTTCTCAGGTATGGTTAAATAATCAGTTGTAGTTAACTATATATGAGGGGATGCTAGGGGTACTAGAAAATTCATCATCATAAGTTGACTCTGTGTTCCTTTCTCTTTCTGGATGGCCATATGGACATGAGATTGTAGGTAAATTGAGGGTCTGTATGTTACAAGTGACAGAGTTTGCATGAACATGAACTTTAGTGTGATAAGGTCTGTGCTACTTTGTTGTTCATCCAGTTTTTTATACGCGTATAAAACAGTTTATTCTGACTCAGTAATTACATATTTTTGAGTCTACTGCTTGCAGTAGACAATCATAGCTGACTGCTTAGTCTTGTTAGTTACAACATTTAAAAATCAACAAATATCATCAGATCATCACAAGAAATGAATGCTTAACTTTATGCTACACTATACATTAAGAACACTAGAATTTTAAACTTGATAGTCAAAGACTGAAGTGGTAACCGGTTTTAGATTTCTAAGTGTTAGTGTCAATGACTAAAATGCATACACATATATAAATATAACATATGTATCTATTATACATAATAATATGTCATATAATGTATAATCATTAGCTACCTATGTTACTTTCTAAATGAATGCACACATAATTGAATATTCCCATAATAACTAAATATTAAAAATTTTAAAAATATATGCCCATAGTCAGACATGGTGGCACATGCCTGTAATCCCATAATACTGAGAGGCAGAGGCAGGAAGATTTCTGTGAGTTTGAAGCCAGTTTGGTCTACAAAGTGAGTTCAAGACAGACAAGGCTACACAGAGAGAAACCCTGTCTCAGAAAAAAAAAGTTCATTTTTCTTTTCTGCCATGTGATAAATAAGAGAGGACAAAAAATATAATTGAATGGCATTTTTTATTCCCTGAGCCAAGCCTCCTCCTTGATTTTTCCATTAAGAAACTGAACTTGAAATAGCCTTCCCTCTTGTGGAAATGCCTTTATGATCCTTGCATTAAAGGTACTTTATGACTGCAAAATGTCATCATTGTTAATGAATAGCCCTATTTGAGAAGTAGAAATGCAAGCTGTAATTGCATTTATACTACTCAAATAAGCTGACTGAACTTTTAACATAAGAAAAGACACATTACTTAGTGATACACATCTCAGGGAAGCAGATGTATTAGGATGTTTAAATGAAATCTCTTGTAAGAAAAGTGACCAAAGAGACTATTAAAATATCAAATGTTTGGTTAAAGCAAAGGAATGGGATAAAAAGACCATTACAATTAAATAAGATTAAGTAATACATCTTAAGAGAAATTTGGGCACAAAGCAAAGTATTCTACTGCTCCACAAACCCAATATATTATCATTTTGTATGAGAAAATTTCTCGGTATCTAGTGCTATGAAACTTCTTTATGATACCTTTTTGATGTATTAAATATCTAATACCTAGAAATTTGCATATGAAGCATGCATTGAAGACATAACTGTTTTGTTAATAACCCTATCTCTGACAGTCATGTTGACACACACATGAGTTGGCAAGCAAAGAAGGAAGACAACAGAGATATAAAGAGAGGAGCATGGACAACATATGCTTAGAAAGGAACTTTATCTTTTTCATTAACTAACTAATTTATTTAATTTACATCCTGATCAGAACTTCCCCTCTCTCCTCTCCTTTCATTCCCTCCCTCTCTCCTCCCATCATAGAAACCGCCCATGGATATTGACCCACTTTGGTACATCACGTTGTGGTAGGGCTGGGCACATGTTCTTCTTTCAGGGCTAGCCAGGGCTGTCCAGTTAGAGGAAAGGGATCCAAAGGTAGGCACAGCTCCTGGTCCTGCTGTTACAGGTCCCACATGAGGACCAAGCTGTATCTGTATTACATATGTTGTGGGGGAGGAGGCTGGTCCATCCCATGGATGTTTTCTGGCTGATGGTTGGGAAGGAGAAAAGGAGGGATCAAGTATGTGGAAGATGATGCGAAAGAGAACTGGAACCAGTGAGGTGGGAGTATCCCTGGGACAAGCTAGACATAAAGGAAAACGGAATCTTTGAGGACGACCCTAGCTAAGACTTCTAGCGGCAGAAGATATGGAACATGAAACAGTCAGTTCCTATCGTGGGGCAAGACTTCCAATGGAGGGATGGTGATACCAACCCAGCCACAAAACCTTCCACCTACAATCTTTCCTGCCTATTACTGGTGTGGAGAAAAAGATGGAGCAGGAAAGAGGGAATGGACAGGCAATGGCTAGCCCAACTTGAGTCTCATGCCGAGAGAGAGAGAGAGAGAGAGAGAGAGAGAGAGAGAGAGAGAAAGAGAGAGAGTGCTCCCAACACTATTAATAGTATTCTGCTATAATTTCAAACAGGAGGCTAGCACAACTGTCATCTGGATGGCTTCACCCAGTATTTGATGAAAATAGATGCAGAGACCCATGGCTGAGCATTAGGCAGAGTTTGGGGAATCCTGTATTATTTATTTATTTATTTATTCAGATTACATACCGATTGTTATCCCCTGATTTGTATCTTCCTGTTCCCACCCTCCATCCCTCTTTCTCCCTACTCCCCTCCCCTGGGCCTCTGACAGAAGGGGACCTCCTCCCCCACCATGTCACCACAGCCTATCAGGTCTCATCTGGATAGCCTGCTTCCCCTTCTTCTGTGAGCCACCAGGCCTCCCCACCAAGGGGAAGCAGTCAAATAGAAGGCACCAGAGTTCATGTCAGAGGCAGTCCCTGCCCTCCCTATAACCTTGGAGAATGAGCCCTTCATTGGCTAGATCCGAACAGGGGATCCAGTGGTGTGGAAGAATGGGGGCAATGAAGGACATAGGGGGTCCAGGATGCCTACAAGGAAACCACCAAGGCTGGAGGATCTGGACGCAGGGAGCCCTGCATAAACTGTTGTGCCAAACAAGGACACAGCCTGCAGTAAACCTAGACATGCTCGCTCAGATGTAGCTCGGGAAATCTTATGGAAGAGGCAGTGGAAGAACTGAAAGAGCCAGAGAGGTCAAGGACAACACACACACACACACACACACACACACACACACACACACCCCAAATAAACAAAAAACAAAAAACCTACAAACTAACAAACTATTTTGGGCCCATAGTGACTCTGAGAAGAGGACTTTAATCAAAGAGTTTAGTGTGTCTCTTGCATCAGAGAGATAATCTTGCTACTTAAATTTATAACAGAGTATAACTATTTCTGAAGTGAGTTACTGTATTTCCATGTAACAATTTTACATCTAAAGCCTAAAGTTTATTAAGTTTATATTTTTACTGAGACTTTTAAAATTTATCATTTTCAAACTCATTTTAGTGTAATTGTAGCTGAAGTGTAGAATGAGTTGGAGATGCAATTTCAATTGTACACAAGGACACTTCTGCCTTAGTTATTTTTCCATTACCATGAAGGGACACCATGACCAAGGCAACACTGATAAAATAAAGCCTTTAACTGGGAGATTGCTTACAGCTTCAGAGTATTAGCACATGATCATCATGGAGACTCACATGACACTGGAGCAGTAGCTCAGAACTTGATGTCCCGAGTAGCAAGCAGTGAAACAGACAATGAGCCTAGCATTCATATTTTTGAAATATCAAAGTCTAGCCATGCCAGGAGCCATAGGACCTTGCCTGACTTGCCCCAGTGGCTGAGAGGCCCTGCTGGCTGAAAGCCACAGCTGTCTGCATACTTGAGATAATTATTCTGCCTGGCTACCACAAAGATCCAGCCTGACCTTGAGAAAGAGAACATTCGGTGTATCGAGACTTCTGTATAGTCGCCCCACTCCACACTGCTGTCCTTGGGCCTGGCCCAGAAGATTTTATAACTTTCCACTGCATTCCTTCCCACCCCCACCCTTTCAGAAGCTTACTATAAATTTGGATACCCCCTTACAATAAACGGCCCTCGATAAGCAAAGTTTTCCTGGGCGCGTGCCTTTCTTTCGTCCATTCTTTATTCACAGGTCGCGACCCTCCTCGCCACTCCACGAATAACTGAACCCGCGGGTCGGGGACATAGCCACACGAACCATATGCTCCAACAAGCCCACGCCTCTTTTTCCTTCCCCTATACTGACTAGGAACCAAGCATTGAAACCTAGGGGATTCTCATTAGAACCACCACAGAATCATAACTGAATTTATCAATTTTTACATTAAATAATTTTATTTCAACATAACCATTTGTATCTCAAAGTCTAAAAGTTTCTAGTTTCATTTTATTAAGAATTTCCAACTTTATAATTTATATGTGTGTTTTAATCTGATTGCAATTTTACATAGAATAAGATGGAGATAGAATATCAATTTTCTTATTAGGACAATAAATTTTCAACTCTTTCCATTGAATGCCTTCTTTCTCACTGACTGGACAGCTACAGATGTTTTGTATTTGAGATCTACAAAGAAATACAGCTGTTGTTGCCTTTTTATTCCATGGGATCATTAGTCTATTTTTCATCCAAAATCATGTTATATAAATTAGATCCATATAAAGGCTTAAACCGGCAAGGTAAGTCATCTATTCATCCTAAGAATTCTTCTGCCTTCTCTTTGCTTAATGCTTTTATGTGTAAAAATTAGAACAATCTAAATGGCTTATGATTGGAACATGATAGAATATACAAATTATCTGAGGAAAAGTTTATATTTTTATACTGTCTTCCTATTTATGAGTTTCTGTTTCCTGAGGACTGCTTAGAATTTATTTCTTCAACAAGTCTTTAAACCATGTTTATAATGTATATGTTCTCTTATCTCATTTTTTCTTTCTCCAATGTGTGTATGTGTATACATATGTATTGATATTGATTTTGACGATATTGATATAACATTTGTCCCACACATGTAAGGTTCTGGGCATGGCCATGTTTTCAATCCATAGCATATCTAAAATGAAGTAAGTAAGAAATATTTCAATTAAAACCCAGAATGGCAACAAAACAAAACAAAGCAATAACAGAAACAAGTAGATAAGAGAAAATCAATTTTAAAAAGCAATGGGAATAGAGCACTCATAGAAATGAGTGTGTAGAAATAGCAGAATGAATTGTGGACACATTTGCAATAATTTGTTATTGTAAATATCCTTGAGTTTCAGTCTTTTGATATATTTTGTAATTAATATTTTAGTATTTTCAGAATCACTATGAGCTAGACCAGCACAGTCTTATAAGAATAGATGTTAAATATCTAAATAAGTAAATAAAATGCCAAATAGTAGAGGTCTACTCATTTCTGACAATAATTTATGGGTTGAATTTTAAAATAATATAAACAATTTATTTATAATATACCTGATTTCTTATGATTACAAGAACTGTCCATGTATATTAAGCTATCATGATAAATATAGGATACATGTATTACTAGAGTGCTTTGGGTTTCAATACCGCATGCACAATAATTTGGAAGACACTTTAAGGAAACACTAAAACATGTGAGAAAAAGTAGTCATAATTTAAGCTATAAATATAAAATATGACTAGCATACGCATTCAGGACCTGACTAACCACACAAAATAATATCAAATGAATATATATTTGCAAGTTTAAGTGAAATATCTTTAATTATTTAAAATAACATAGTGACTATTTCCTGCCAAAACTAAAATGTAGGCAGTCATTAATTACAAATCTTAGTTCCTATTCTAGGACCACTGTCACATAATACTTGATGTTTTCAAAATGTATGAAAACATTGAAAAGTTAAGACATCAAATTAAAAAATAGTTATCACCGCTGCCCAAAATTTAGGAAAACAATTAAGAACGTTTTAAAGATTACTCAGAAAAATTTAAAAATATAATTATCGATACAAGTAGATGATGGTCAGAGACTAAG
The DNA here is from genome assembly GCF_903995435.1 of Acomys russatus. Classification (NCBI taxonomy): domain Eukaryota; kingdom Metazoa; phylum Chordata; class Mammalia; order Rodentia; family Muridae; genus Acomys; species Acomys russatus. Next base: position 15,149,665 of record NC_067146.1, on the reverse strand, counting down.
AGAACTTAAAGATTGTCCCCGGACCCATGTTGGGCTCCCAGCACCCGCATCAGACGGCTCACACCTGTCCATAACTCCTGCTCCGAGGAGGTGACACCATCTTCTGGTTTCCACAAGCACTGTACTCACATGCATATTCCCACATATGGACATACACATATGCACAAAGTTTACATTTAAATTAAATTAAATTTCAGTATATGTAATTAGAGAGTACTGCTTAACAAATAACATAATTCAGAAGCTAAAGTATTTGAATGAATCTACCTTCAGAAAGACACTGTCAAAAACAAATAATTCACTAGTGAAGACATTCCTACCATCTAAGTACCCCTTGAGAGTAAAATCCCTTTTAGCACTAAAGGGATGAAAATAATAGAAATTGAAAAAGGAAAATCTTGCAACCGCAATAAAAATGAAACAATATGAACTTATCGGTCAAGAATGGATAAATAAATATCCTCACAAGGTAACATGGTGTAGCTATTGAAATGGGCATATAAGCACATTATTAACATGGGCATATGCCTGTGATATCCTTTTACTTTAAATATAATATGTCTTCACTTTAAAACTGATACATGCAAATAATAATAGATGAATAATTGAGAGGATAGATAGATGATAGATAGATAGATAGATATAGATGTAGACATACCTTCTAGTTAATTTATTACAAAGACAATAGAGAATACTTGCTGGGTATTAAAACAGAATTCTAAATTTCAATCTATGTCCAAGAAGTTTTCAGCATATTATTCCCTATGATTTACAGTGAAATGCAACACAGAAATTATCCTCAATTAGGAACAAACTTATTGCTCTCATTTAAAAAGGGAAAGTTATATATTATTATTGGTTCCTACAGGAAACAGCTTATTGCAGTTTTGTTATTTTATAAAATTGATTAGATTTCAAGACTAGAGGACTGAAAGTGATTAGATATCATTTATAAATGCATCTGCAATAAGGCAAAGCTGTACAGTTTCCTCATATTTAATTGTTCTCAACCGTCCCATCTCTAAGTCAGAAGAGGCACATAACATAAGTCCCGTCTGATGCATATCTGACGTCACCCCGGAATGTTCTCCAGGCCCAGCTGTCTTCCTTTCTCATTCATCAACTGAATAGGATTCCTGACTCCCCAGGCTGTGAATCCTGGCTCCTCATTTTCCTAGTACCCTTTGCATTCACTCAAGTCTGTTTATTCTCAGTGTTGCTTGAAGCCTCTATAACTAACTCATTTTTTCTTCTGGCTTAGAGTGTGTCTGGACATAGCCACTTCCTCTGAGCCACAAAGAACTGGTCCCAATGTCAGCTTCTCTCCTGCTCCTTCCCTCACTAGCTTCTCTGTCCTTTCAGAGAACTGTGCATAATCATCTCGATTGGCACCATCACCAATGCTATCAAACCGTAATTGGGTCACTATTCTATAGAGGGACTTTTAATCCAGCAACATGGCTACATTCACTACAATACAAACACACCCTTAGAACAAACTTTAATGCCTTTTGCTGGCATACAGACAAGCCTTTAACACCAAACAATGAAGGTAGCTTAGTTTGTAGAAGGAAGCACCTATGTTTAAAAGTGATGTCTAATTGAGAGGCAGGCAAATTGGTGAATGAAAGATTTGACAAAATAGAATATTCTCAACTCACACAAGAAGAGATAGGAAATAGAGGCAACTTAAGGGACAGCAGGCATAGGGAGAGAGGGAGGAGGCAGTTTTACTGGGACAGCCAGAGAGTAAGAAGCCAGAAGATCACAACAGATTGCTAGAGTTACTTTGAGGTCAAGCAGAGCAATCCAGTCAGAAGCTGAGTGAAACCAGTTTAAGTCATTCAGCTTGGAGAGGAGTTTGAGACGGAACCCCTGAGTTAAACAAGCCAGCCAGGGTTCAGAAAGTACTAGAAAGAGTGAGATTATTCAGCAGTCAAGTCTTAGAGACTGAAGACATTCTAGACAAGATTGTAGGGAGCTAGAAGATTCCAGGACTAGGCCTAGTTTAGCAGACAGAGATAGTAAGACTCTGAGACAACAATTACAGAGACGAAAGGCACTTTTACGCCATGTGCTAGGCACTGAGAGCTAGGGTACAGCACAGGTGTTGAGCCTGTGCTGACCATGTGTGTGATCATCAGGTGTGGTCTCCTCTAGCACCAGAGTTTAAAAGATAAATGAAATTTAGAAAGATCATCAATTAAATGCCAATGATAATTCTCTTCAAACTATGTATGTTAATGCTGATTTCTACCAGTTTGATGTTTGTTCATGTCTGTGATGTTTGTGATAGCCCAGCTGTCTGAAGGACAAGGACAATTGAAAGAACAGCATTTAGGGTATGAAAGCTACAGGACCTGTTTGCCCTGAGAAACGATAGCTCTTACTGGTCTCACCTCTCACTTGGGAGAGTATTAGCCACAGTTCAAAATGGCTAGAGTCTTCCGAGACGAAGCTTTCAAAAAGTGGTATATTGTCAATAACTGTTATAATTTTTATCCCTCAGTGCCATGTTTATGAAAAGAGAACAAATCAATACTCTTAAATCAATAATGTTGTTCATCCAGATATCTAATTTGCTCAGAAATACAACTTTTTCTTCTTGCTCATTGATTTGATTACAGCTTTAAAACAAATTAACCAAGATGACATTTTGTTTTTGTCAACATGAATTCCCACTTGAAAAGAATTAATACCCTATAGCTATTTATGTTCATTTAGGTGGTTAGCCTCAGACTTTAGCTTCATATTTGACTAATTGAAGAATCGACCTGCTGAGTTCAACTAAATTTAAAACACATAATAATCAAGAGCATTAAACCCACAAGACCCTTGGAACTTCATTCCCTTTAATGCGGTCCAGGTTTACTAGGGTTATACTGCAATCATTTATTCTCGTGAATGAAACTAAAATTTGGGTGAAAAAGAAAAATACTCTTTAGAAATAAAAATAAATTTTGACCAGAGCTTCTGAAGAGCAAATAACTTCCTGTTATGAATGTCTCACCTTTACCTACCCATCTCAAAGAACTAGAGCACACTGGTAGAATTAGCACCCGTTTGGAAAGCAGCATATCCAAATACAGAACTCACATGGCTAATCTTCTGACAACCTGCATGCAGAGAGAAACCCAGACCCTAGTCTTGTTCCGGCTACAACTGACCTACAGATGCACCTATGAGTACTAGATTCGTGTGACTCAATTTACCTACCAGACACTCACTAACACAATCAGTGAAATAATGCATATACTGGCATGGTGAAGCAATATTAGATAAATATATGTAAATATAAATACATACCAGCATCCACTTATCATAAACTCAATAAGGAAGGCAGAATAATGTCTCTTTTAGGAGGGTGATATCCCTTGCTGATGAAGACAACATTCTAGTTTTTTTTTTCTTTTGTGTATTCACATAGTGGAACCTACTTATCCCAAAACACATGCCTCAAAATTAAAACAAAGATATTCTTTGGAATGTTTATGAACATCTACTTTTCTTCCTTTGCTAGTGCTAAACGTTTTATGCTCTCTGATTTAAATGCCTTCTAAAATTGAGTTCTCAATTTGATGGAGACATTTTCATAATGGAAACATCCTCAGATCCATGTAAACTATTTTTGTTGCTTTTAAATCATGACAATAGCTTAGAAAAGAGGGTGTATACAGTACCCTAGAGAGCAAAACTCTGGTAGGCCTTTTGACCTGAAGCAAATAAAATTAGAGGCCAAATTATGCTTATTATTTTTGCCATCTGATAGCTTCTAGATATTTTATTTAAGTCTTTTTACTACTTTTTAATTATACTTCATTATTTTAACCTAACTTTAAACATGAGCTGACTTTAAATCAAGATGGAAAAATCAGAAAAACGATAAAAGTGCACGGTAATCAGAAGCACTATAATGAACTCTGTGTTTGCAGTCTTTATACTTTAGCCAAGGTAACTTTTATACTTGTATTTATATTAGCTCATTTTTAAAAATAGATTTGCTTTGATTGCACTCGTTTCTAAATGTCATCGCCACCTGAGTAGCAGAGTTTTACTTAGATAGTCATGTCATGTACGAAGAATGAGTTGCTACGTTAAATTGCATTAAATCAGAATAGCTCATTAAAATAGAGAAAAAGGAATGTTCGCCCTTTCTTGATCCACATTCTAGCCTATTGTGCATCTATAGGCAGCATTCAATTAAATACGTTGCATTTGTTTATTGTTCTGAAAGATCAAACTCATTGAAATGTTCTTGTTTTTCACTGGAAATTTGAAACCATAGACTATCATCAAAGACGAGGAGAAAGGACTTGAGTGTATTACACTGAGAAGGCAGTGCTGGATTTTAATTATAACATTAAGTACTTATAATATATGTATTCAAGTTCATTGTTTTAAAAAATGTAGTAGTAAGATGGCTCAGTGCCTGACAACCTGAGTCCAATCCCTGGGCTCCACATCATGATAGGGAGGAGCCAACTCCCACAAGGTGTCCTCTCGCTTTCACATACATACTCACAGGTCATTGACAGACAGAGGATAGATAGATAGATAGATAGATAGATAGATAGATAGATAGATAGATGGATGGATGATAGATAGATAATAGAGAGATAGATGATAGATAGATAGATGATAGAGAGATAGATGATAGATAGATAGATAGATAGATGATAGACAGACAGAAGATAGATAGATAGATAGATGATAGATAGATAGACAGATAGATAGACAGATAGATATGATGAGAGGAAGGATGATAGGAAAGAATTTTAAATTTTTGATGAAGGATAATGCAGATTTAAGAGAATAGACCAAATGAAAATATATGTCTAGAATCTTATTGCTACGAAATGGCAATCACTGTTATTTTTTTATCTGCATTCCTTCTCACTGACTAGACTACTATACAATTTTTTAATAGCACAAACA